>NC_090734.1:40069345-40079345 GCF_036898095.1 Palaemon carinicauda
TATTACGAAAAAAATAAAAATAAAAACTATCCTTTGAGGGGAATGTTTCTAGATGCTGTAATCAGTAGTTAAAAAAAAAAAAAAAATGAGGAGGGTGCCCCCCTGGTTTCCAGATGCAGTCATTGCATTTCCTTTCCCTTGAAACTCATTCAACTATAGAACAGGCCTATACATTCATTTATAACTTTAATGTCAGTTTTATTCCAAATAAACTGCATAGGAGATAATATGCCTCAGTGTTAATGATAAATGTATAGTCATATCATCAACATCTCCTACGCCTGTTGACACAAAGGGCCTCGGTTAGATCTTGCCAGTCGTCTCTATCTTGAGCTTTTAATTCAATACTTCTCCCTTCATCATCTCCTAATTCGCGATTCATAGTCCGCAGCCATGTAGGCCTGGGTCTTCCAACTCTTCAGGTGCCTTGTGAAGCCCAGCTGAACGTTTGGTGAAATAACATCTCTTGGGGAGTCCGAAGAGCATGACCTATACATCTCCATCTACGTCATTTTGTCATAAACTTTTGTAATAAAAAAAAAAAAAAAATAGATAAGCTTCTAATTGCTCAAAATGATCTTTACGCCACCCTGTCATCATAACCACACCTTTTGCCTCAGCGCCGCAAAGATATCAATCCACTGCCTCCATGTGGCTGTTTAACTTCGTTTGGGAACCACTTCTATGTTGTTTGGACCTTTTTCATTACAACTGAAGGGACTTATCGAAAAGGTCGTACAGTCGGTAATTATTATGTTTAGTTACTATGCTTTTTACTAGACAAATTTAGCGAAAGTGAGAAGAAATCTTTTAAATAATCATTATCAACAATACTTCCGCTTTCTATGAATCAAAAATCACAAAGGGAAATACCTTACCAGTTTGTTATATGTAGTACATCTAGCAAATGCTTATTAATCTAAGGACTGAAGTTGGCAAATCGAACATTTTGGAGAAAGATATCCCCTAAAAACTCTCAATAGATAAATCAAACTTCTTAGCGGATGTACCATATGGGGAGGACATTGTCATGTTCCAAAAAGTAAATTCTCACATTTATACTTCCGATACTTTTAACACTCCAATATATATATTTCAGAAACAATTGGATATATTCTACTTTATTTGAAGATTAATAAAAAGTAGGCACTAGAAATAAGTCTAAATCCCAAACTTTGTGTAAGCTCAATACAAATGAACGAATCCATCTCATATAGACAATAACAATATATGGGTTTACAGCTAATTTGCAAACAAAAAGGAGTTGATGAACCTGCCGAATCACATATGTTGGATGAGGTTTGTAATTGAATAGAGGCATATTTTATATGCCTTATAAAAATACTCTACATCCTAGATATATAGATGTTATGCCAACATAATGCTTAACTACATTATTAGTTCATAGGATAGAAGAGAAACAGGAATATATCGTTCATGGTAAGGAGTCATCTTTCTTTTTATGTCACCTGAAACAGATAAGATAACACTTTACAAAGACCTATCACTGACACACAAAAAAAAAAAATATTTCTTGTCAGTGGTTGACCTATAGAAACAAATGATAATACTGGATATGGACTTCCCTGAACAAGCCATATAGCTACAAAAATTTGGAGGATTTATTGATTTTATGATATGGAGAAATCCATGTAGTGCAATATGGCTTAGGAGAGAGCCTTCAAAGTATTGGTATTGATAAACTGACAATAATGACGGGTTAATTTCCAAATACAGCTATCAGATGCATAAATTCATAAAAAAAATATATATATATCAAGCAAAGTACATGATATAACAGCGTGAAACTTTAATGGTTATGATGGAGCCTGATATGTCATAGAAAGATATTAAGCAGAAATAATATTTTCATACTAGATTTGCAGTCATAATTAAAGCATATGTAGAAGTTTCCGTCGAAGCAAATAATGTCTAAATCTTCAAACTTCAGAAGCCATATTGGAGTATTAAATGTGGATGAAAAAATAGCTGTGCTAAAACAAATCTTTCTTCAAATGAAAATAAAATTGCGTGCACACCTCTTTGAAAGTGCATTGGATCTAACAAATAAAGAGACTATTACAAACAAGATAAAAAAGAAGATCAAAAGTAAAAGAGATATTTCCTTTACTCATGAATATCCATATCCTCTCTGAAAATTAGAACAATGTAGTTAGAGGCAGATTGTAGTGCTGTTGAATATAAGAGAAGTAGAATAACAAACGCCACTGAGGTAACCAAGTCTTCAGTAATATTATTATTATTATTATTATTATTATTATTATTATTATTATTATTATTATTATTATTATTATTATTATTATTATTATTATTATTATTGCTGTTTTATTTCGGTAGGAGAAACTTTTATGCTATTTTGATTGAAGTTAATGTCAGTGTCTTTATTCTATACGACACTTTTTCTATTGATTCAATCTTCTCCCGATATAAATTCGGGAAGAAAATAATTAATTCTTTACCTAAAAAGTGTATATATAAACATAAGGCTATTTATGAAGTCCAGGGTCGTTCCGTTGTCCGGAGATTTATCATTCTTTGTCGTTTTTAAGGGCGAGAACAATTCACACCGAGATTCAAGCAGCAAGGTAAATCTGCTCATCTTCATACTTGAACTTAAACCGAAAAAAGAAAGCTTCATGGTTCTATTTAATTGATTTCAGGTAGGTCTTAATCATGGCGGTGAATTCTCATCGGTAAGGTATGTCCTCATGCGAAGGTTGCAGATGTATGTGCTTTGAGGCATGTCCTGGGCTGAGCGATGAGCCAGATGATCCAATCACGGGACTGTCATGTCCGAGATACCCTTTTAGAGGAATTTGCTCTCCGATTGGCCACTACGCTCTGTGCGAGAGGATCCGTTCAACGCTAGCTTTGTCCCGCTTACTGGTGTAGTTGTTTTCAGTGTTATTTTGATTTGTGTAAGTGATCGCAGTCTGGGGCAGCCGGCAAGGGTGTGGGGGGTTGCTCCTTTTGTTGGTAGCTAGTAGAAATACTTCCTCCGTTGTATTGAGGGTAGATTCTCCTGTTGGATCAGTGGGGCCTCAAGAATTCTGAGCATCTTGCATTCGAGGACGCTGCTGATGAGTTTGGCTCTGGTTTTTGCGATAAGTAACAATTTTGGGCTTGTGACTATGTATCTTAAAGGTACTTTGCTGTACGTAACAAAAGAGGACATCCTCACACGGGGCACTGATATCGGTAGACCACAATTGTTCCTTTCAGACTGTCCTTCCCGAGAGGTGTTGGGCTATTCTTCATGATTAAAGTCTTGGTTTCGATCATGCTTCAGTTAATTTCAAGTGTGATGACTAGCAGATATACAGTCAAATAGAAATGTTCTGTCGTATCCGGTGCCCCGCATGACTATTAGTCAATGAGCCAGAACCAAGAATTGTATGGATTGGTACCATCTGGGGTGGCAAAATGTCACTGTTTTTTCTTGAAAGGTATATATCCATAGATGAAAAAAAAGTTTAAAGCCAAGCTTAGAGCAGTAGCTTAGTGCTAGTTATCACCTCGTAAAAATCTAAGAATGGTCCCAATATGGGATCAACAATTTTGTAGTAGGGGAAATGTAAATTGCAATATCTTTTGAAGTAATGGTCCAATATCTGCAAGTTACCACTCAAAATGTTGGGAATTTTATGTTCTACAAAATAATAAGTAATTTTTTTTTCCAATATGCCAATAAAGTAGGTCAGTAAAGGTCAAAAGGTCATAAAACTTGGCCCTTGCATAAAATCTGTACTTCTGTTCAAAAAATCTCCCCAGCTACTGCACCAATGAGAATTTTTCCATTGAAATAAGCTTAGATAGAAGATAATAATTGTCCAACTCTATTTTATGCCTAAAAGTGTTACATTCATTTGTATCTGAGATATGGTACTTAACGGTATTTGACACATATTAGGAAAAGGTCATTTTTTAAATGAAACACTTGCAAACATTAAGATGAAAATTTGTTGCTCGTTCATGCAATTCTAAAAACATATTTTCCCCACCAAAGGGCAAAGATCATGTCAGAATGAGTTTATTTCATCTAGGACTGTTTTGACATTTAAAGGTCAATACCCTGGGGTCAACGTCAAGCACATACACCACTTAACTTTGGAAATACACGTTACAGAACAAAACATAAAAATATGGTGAACCATCTCTCAACAAATACAAAAGTGTTGATACTTGCAAACAATTTTTCTGCATTTGTAGGCCTACTTATCTCCTGCCCTAAAGTCATGCTCCCCGGGACATTTTTCAGCCTCTTTGAATCGGCAAACATTTTTATCTCATTCTTCATAAGTGTTGTCATCATCAGATGAGCCTTCAAATTCAATAGTACCCTGCTCCTCCTCTTCCTCCATGTTGCTAGATGTCTGTAACTTGCAAAGGTATGTGCACCTTATTCTGTTCTGTAGGAAAGAACAATTCTCCTCCAAGCACTGCTTTTGACAGTTGTAGGCGATCAACTCCATGACAGCCTCAGGAGCAGGTGGTGTGTCGCCCCAGTCGACTACTAACTCTCCTTAATCTACCTTCCACCCATGGCTAACTGGAGAAGGAATATCTAGATTCCTTTCCAAACTTCTTTTCCAGATGACACACTGATAGTTGGCTCTCTTGCAGTGATTGAGCAAGGAAGATGAACATGGTGGCAGTTACCAAGACTAAGCCTCGCCTTTTTTCGAACAAAAACTGGAGAAGCACAATTCATTTATGCTGTTAATTGTTGTCCTGGCACTATAATGACTGCTGGGTTGTCATGTGGTCTTCATCATTTAGAAGACGGAGAGCTGAGACTTTGCCCTTGCCAGCAAAGCTGCTCAGAGTGTCACAACATGTGAATGAATGGAGACCAAGAAGGCAGGCACATTTTTTGAGGCCAAGAGGATCTGAAGCCTTCTTAACGTCTATATATTCAGTACGCATCTTTGAGCCCACTTTGAAATATGCATGGCATGCTAACTTTCGTGTAAAAGCCATAGCCAAAGTAATACGATGACAACAGCTGCCAGACTAGAGCTGCCACAGTGTTCTGCATGTAGAAGTAGCCGGGTGTCTGCCTCCTCCTGACTACTCTGTAGATCTTGAATGTCAGAAACTGATTCTTTTGTTATTCGTATGCTATGATATTCATGTGTTAGGAAACGTTCTTTCCCAGCCTTTCAGGTAGTCTTTGATCATTGCTCCATTCATCAACAAGAGACTCAATTAGTTGGGTCTTGTTGTTTCCATTACGTAGAAAATTCTTCCACTGCTTCAAACTGTGGCCAGATACAATCTTACCTAACGTCATAGCACCCTCAGACCCTCTTTTCCCGGGCTCAGCATTCTTAATGAAGTTTTCTTTGTATACGTTGAAGACAACATCAATTCGGCAGTTAACTCTCCCCTCCATCAGGATCGCAGAGAAGATGGACTTGGAAGCTTCTCCAAAAGAGACATTTGTGGTGTTGGCTATTATTTTCTGTACAATGGCCATTCCATCAATGATACAAGCTAAATTAGACGGGATGGTATCAGCTGGTGAAAGATCATTCCTCAGCTGTGCCTTATTGGTCTTTCGTAGGGTGCCTTCAGTGTTTGCTAATGCCCAAGGTATAGGACCAAGACGATAGGACAGCACATTCCTCGTGTCCAGCTTTCTGGTCTGTCCAAGGAGCGTCATTTTTTCAAACAGGTTTCTGTCAGCAGCTATGATATCACTGAATGTTTTCAGTTTCAGTTTCTTTAGTGGGTCAAAAAAAAACTCTTGGTGGCACTGATATCAAGCCTTTCATTGTAAAACTCTTTAAATGCTAAAGTTCCCTTAACCTTGGTCCGTAAAAGATCTTTTGCAATGTTATCAGGAGCGATAATTCCTGTGGAGAGGCTGATTAGCTCGGAGGAGACACCAAATGGATTTGTCCAGTTTTCATCCAACATGCTGACCAACATTGATACTGCCCTTTCATCGTTCTTTATCCATGATGTAGTGAGATCAGGGTGGCAAAATGGTTGGGTACTCCTTAGTGAACTGTTCATTAAACCAAGAAGATGTAGACAGACTGCACATTGTGTCCTGAGAGTGGCCTTGGCAGAAGAGAACAGTAAGCATCCTTGTCTACCAAAAAATCGCACACCCGTATCTACATCATGTAAAAAGAAAAGGTTAATGATAGAGGCGGTAGCTGCCACAAGATGTGGCCGCTTCACGGGTTTTTTTGGCCACTGATAACAGTTCCCCCATTTTTTATATATATTGAGGACATAATATATTTGAGGTCAGAAAAATGAGAATTGAGCTGAAAACGTTTTAGTGATGTAATGGCTTGGTAGAGTGAATGGAGTTTACTACTGAATTGGAGAAAAAAAATATAGCCTACTTTTTATGTATTACTGTATAAACACATATAACAATAGACTCATGCTCAGAGTATGAAGAGAACAAACCAATCTCTTAATAAATACAGTTCTACTTAAATCTTAGTAATAAAGTTACAGAATCTGTATTCAGTGTATTTTATATTTTAATATCATCACTTGTTTACAGCCCTGAATATGTTGCCGATGAAATAAATGAAAATAGAACAATGGGGAATTTTTTTTAGATATTTTGCCGACAGATGCTTGCAATATAGGATGGAAACTGACATATTACCCACTAAAGAGATGGGGTATAAAAAATTTCAGATGATTTCTATACAATAGTAATATAAACAGTAACTTCATCAATAGAAGTAGTGAAAAATCAGAACCAGTACTGTAGAAAAAAATAAATAAAAAAATAAAAAAAAATCATAGAAAGGCACGGAAAGACGCAAGACCGCTGGAGAAGATTACCTAACAATTTAGTTAATAATAGATGGAGGAGATATTATAGTAAAATTCACAGAACTCTAGACAACACCAAATGTGTGCAAGAATGCTCTAGGCCTACAGACTGTAATTTTTTTAGCAATATACTAATTCATATAAAAGGCGACACAATAGACTTGACAAAATACTGTCCAGTAAGTGTACTCTTTCTAATATATAAAATCTTTACAATGATCATATAATGCCAGATAGAAAGACAGCTAGACTTTATTCAACAAAAAATGTATGCAGTCTTAAGAAGTGGCTATTCAACAACTGATTATATCCATGTAATTAACCAACAAATAAAAAAAGTCAACTGATAACGACAAACTACTATGAAGTGTAGTTATAGACTATGAGAAAACCTTGTACTCTCTGAAAGGTTCAGCTGTAATGAATGCCATTCAAAATGAAGGAATAGAAAAATCCTATGTTAGAAGTTTGAACACTACAGGACGTAAAGCACTCCTAAACCTACTTAAATATAATGAAGAAATTCCGATTGTACATGGAGTTATCAGTCCTAAATTGTTCACAAAATGCATGAAAGAAGTTTGTAAGAATTTGGATCAGAGAATATAGGAATTAATATTAATGTGCAATACGTTAACAATCTGATATTTACAGATGGCATAGTTGTATTTAGTGAATCATGAGATAAATTATGAAAGATGATGGATTATTTGACTAGACAGTAAAAACATAGGACTGAAAATTATTATGAGTAAATCTATAATGACGTTAAGTTATAATACAGAGGGAGCCTTCAAGTAAGGGTTAAGGACCAACTTCTAGAAAGTGTTAATGAATATACATACTTAAGAAATCCAGTAAGCCTTTCCCCAGGAAAAAAGACTGATATTACGAGAAGGATAAGCATGGGATGGAAAACATTTGGTAGACAAAATGATACTTTGAAAAGTAAAATGACACTTTTTCTGAAAAGAAAAGTATTTATTCAGATAACCTTAACTTATGCATCAGAACCTTGGAGCCTTACTAAAGCCTTAAGACATAAGCTAGTTACAGTTCAAAGAGCTATGGAATGAATAATGTTGGGAATGACACTAACCAACAGAAATAGAGCGACATAAAAACAGAAGCAAACTAAAGTACAGCATATTCTAATTACATGTAAGAAAAAGAAATGGACATGGGCAGGATATATAATGAGATGGACTAGGAATAAAAGAAGCATTATTTGAGTTCTTGTGCCATTGTTACCCTCAACCATTTGTATAAAGGCTTGTTGTCATATTAAATGAAGTTACTTGCATCCATCTTTCACCTCGCCTCTCTGTTATTTCCTAACAGCTACCTTGTGACTGCTTTATAAGACTGCGGCATTAATTTATGTGACACGAACATTCCTATAATAGTGACCAATATTCTACAGTAGAATAATACACTGCTAAAGCTGTTTGAATATAATTTTTTTTGGATCTGATCCCAAGCTATTATTGGGTTATTTACCAAGCCGGTTCATTCTTGTTACCCTTTTTTTTTTTCTTTTTTTTTTTTGTCAAGGGTAACACCTAGAAACTCGATGCTGTTGGGTATATATATTTTTTTTCAATTTCCCACATGAACTTTAGTTACCGCTTTATCTTGGTGATTGTCAAGGTGAAATACACACCGTTATTTATCTTGGGTTCATGTTGAGGATACATTTTTCTATCATTAATCGAAATGATAAATTTGTCTATGAAAGTATTTTGATTTTTGAAACTTGTACATTTATTTAGCCACTTGCAGGTTGCTACTAAGGTTTATACTTTAATGATAATTAGAATAATCCATTTATTATGATTCATATAGTCACTTATGTGTCTTTTCGGTATGCAAAATCCTTCAGAGCTAAAAGTAGTCAGAGTACTTTTTATTTGTATCGAGTAAATTTTATTTAGATCTGTTCAAGTTTGATCATTTTGTATGAAAGCAAAGTTCTTGAATGATTACCCATTTTCTGCTATTATAATATGATATCTACATTACTATTTGTGACCTAACATGTTTTGCTTATCATATTATCCTCGTGGGTTAATATGTTGGCCTAATTTTAATTTTGATTTCATCACTTAGCCATAATTGTTTCACTCATGATTTAACATGGTTTCACTCTTCCTCTGTTCTGGTAGGGGGATGTGCAGTCTATGCCAGTCTCGTGGGCTGATGCTTTAGCATTATTTTAATTATTTAGTTATTAACTTAGTTCAGACTGGCTTTATTCCTTTTCTTTTATAATAATAAGAGTTTAAATCCTTTTTTCATACTTCATAATACCAACATATGGTTGAGAAAACTTGATTTAATATATCATACCATTACGAAAAAGGGGTTGTAGACTCTACGCACTAGTAGCACCGCCTATTTTCAGTCGGACTGTAAGAGAAGTATATTGTTTTGAAAACTTGGATTATATCAATTGTCCGTAAGTAATATTCTCTCTTTTTCTTGTATGGTTGTGAATAACATAATGGATTTATCTATATTAGTTATTATAGCGGTATATATTTGATAAGAGGAGTACCTGTAAGATTTATCTTCTCATTATATAATGCACTTCCTCATATACACTTTTAAGATTATTTATATTTAGAAGATAACTTGGAATGTATAAAGAATGTAGAATTTACAGCTCTTGCATATGCATGTGAGATTTATCATCAGTATTTGGAAATGAGGCTGTGTGTAAGTCTACGTTTCATATCTTTATATTCTTTCTTTAATTTTTTTTGAATACACGATTATTTTTAGATATTGAATATTAAAGAGTATATATACTCTAAATAGCCTATCAGTTGTAAAAACTAAGTAGAATTGTTTAGGTTCATGATTTCAACATATATGTGTTGGGTTTGTTTTGCCCTTACAACTATAAGAAAGCTGATTTATTCTTCTTCTGACTCTCAATTGTATTTTTTATAGTTTAGTGTGACCACTCATCATGACATATTGTTCCCGCACACGGCCTTACAAAGGAAGATGAATGTAAAAATGGAGTCCCCGACCTTCAGATTGTCCCTGTCCGAGCTCTTAAATTACTCCATGATGGTGTCAGACAGAGGATTTACCTGGATTTTATATATATATATATATATATATATATATATATATATATATATATATATATATATATATA
>NC_090734.1:40090093-40092593 GCF_036898095.1 Palaemon carinicauda
GCTTTTGAAGAATGACTGCAATGCAATCGTATAGAGAAGCATAAAATATATAGAGAAAAAATGTGGAAGCAAAAAAGAGGGTCGCTGGGGCAAACAGGACAGCAAACTAGATGTAGGGTATATGATTGGGTAGTTCATAAAAAGAAAATAAGAAGTTTTGGAAAGAAGTGAAGAAGGTAAGGAGGGGTGTACTACCAAGGCCGTCTCAAATACACGAGTGGCCATTGGTGGATGAAGTCCACATGAGTTGGTACTGATATTGAGATTGAAAGGGTGTTAGTTTAGTTTTGACAAGACAGATCCAATCAACCCCTCAGGGTAACTGGACGCCGGGCCATCCATAGCTATACATACACCCATTGTTTCTCGTTACAGTCCACATCTGATAATCCTCTTAAAAAAATTAAGAGATCATACACACCAAAAAGGGACGACAGTGAATAATCCAGCTGGAAAAAGTTAGACAAAAAAAATGAAATCAAAATAAAACTTCCTTTTGTCAGTAGCAGAGTCCCAGGACCCACTTATTCCAAACAATGCTTGTATAAAAAAAAATAAAATAAAAATAGAAAATGAATAACAGGTAAAAATTTCCGATTTTTAAGTGATTTAACACTATCTTTTGCACAATTACCAAAACCACTTAATCTTACTTTACACTTTCTTTGTATGAAGTATTTGACGGATCTATTTTTATTTTATTTTTTTTACTGCAAAGTTTAGCAATTCTCTTAGCTTTGAGTTTCTTCCCTATTGTCTTATTGAAGGGGAATTTCTCGGATTCAATAGAATTAGATCTGAAGTGTAGCTGGCACACATGGAAAGTGTTTAAATGCAATATTATAGTGCAAAACACATTTTCATAAAATGAGAGAGAGAGAGAGAGAGAGAGAGAGAGAGAGAGAGAGAGAGAGAGAGAGAGAGAGAGAGAGAGAGAGAGAGAGAGAGAGAGAGAGAGAGGGGGGGGGGGACCGAAGAATGAGGAAGGAAGAATTGAAAGTGAAGAATTAAAAGAGAATGAAGTACTAAATAACAAAGGAAAAAAAGGGTGTGGTGTGAATACCCGAGTTATTTGTAAACAGTTTGGTAATATGTTCAGTATTATGCAAGAAGCTGATATTTTGTGACCAATACCATATGAACAATATAATGCACTTATGATTATTGCAACAATGATACTTCCTCTACTATTATAACTAGCAACATATTAGACTGTCTTGATAGCATACAATCACTTGGATTTTATTCATCAGCATTTGCAAAGGAGAACACACTCGCTTTCTGTGCATTTTGGTAATTCCCTTCGCAGTTTGGTAGACACCACATAAAAGGCATTTGCCTGGATTCCTAAACCGTAAAATTTTCTAGGATTGCAGCAGAAATCTGTGAATGAATTGAGCGTGATCCACAGCCTGTAGTAGCAGTTTAAAAACACTACTCATGTCACGTGGGACCTATCTTAACCGTCAAATGCCCCGGCCTTCACTCGAGACGGCCTTTGTACCTGCCTCTTGTATAGTACAGGGGTAAGCTGTTTGCCTAGCATTTGCATGTCAGCAGATCGATCCCTATCCCATACAATGGTTTTTAACTTTTTACTGGGGGTGTCACTGTTGTGGTTGGGCACTACATAAGGTGGGTTTGGGAGTTTGGCTTTCTGAGCTGACATTATGGTGAGTATCTATTCTGACGAATCTGGATCTGAAAGGAGACACCTTTAACCTTTATTGAGTATTAAAGTGAAAATATAAGATAAAAATTGAAGGTTGTAGAAAGATGATGCAAGTAAAAGGGTGGCTTAATATTTTGAGAGTTTGGTGAATGTTTAAAATGATAGGGACGCAGATATAATTGTTGTTGCAGACGATGACGTGCCATTGATAGTATATGAGAATGATAAAGAGATTACAAGAGAAGATGTAAAGAGAGAACTGAATGTAGTTTGAGCTAGAAAAGCACCTATTATTGATGGTGTGAAGCTTCAGATTTAGAGGATGGGGATGATCTCTATAGATGGTTGGTGACACTGATGTATATCTGTTTTTTTTTTATGTTGTCAATGGTACCAGTGGAATCTTTGTGTGTATGTGCGTGTATATGTGTGTGTTGTTCGACCATACAAGTGTGTAAAAATTTTATGGTATGCCATCCTTAAAGTGCAGGCTTTAGGAGATACAGGAACTATATTGATCAGATTTGTATAGTTAGGCAAATAGGCGAAAATGAAAAAAAAAAAAAAAAAATAGCAAGAGGTGAAGAGGTGTCTATTGCAAATAGGAATCTGGAGAAATCTAATGACAGAGTTGATATGGACGTGATGCGAAATGTCATTTGGTTAAATGTAATGGGTAGAAAGTTATTGCAAGAAGTGATGAGTTTATACATAAGCAATATAGCCTTTGTTACCATAGGGAATGAAGTTAGAGATTGGTTTTCAATGACAATGTGGCATATAAAGGGATGTGTGATGTTATCATGATTGTTCAAATTGTATGTTGAT
>NC_090734.1:40097593-40110093 GCF_036898095.1 Palaemon carinicauda
CAGGTGTTTCATTTCATTCACGGCCTTTCACATCCCTCGTGCCATTCTACTGCACAGCTGCTGAAGGCAAAGTTCATTTGGCACGGCATTTCTAAGGATGCTAAGGATTGGGTCCGCGCCTGTACTTCTTGCCAAACTTCCAAAGTACATCGACACACAGATTCATAAGTGGGCACCTTTCCTCAACCGCAGCGTCGTTTCGCAAACATTCACGTCGACGTTGTAGGCCCCCTACCCACATCACAAGGACATCGTTACCTGTTTACCGTCATTGACCGCTCCACTCGTTGGCTTGAAGCCATTTCCATGGAAACTGCAACGTCTGCCTCATGTACATCTGCCTTACTCTCTGGATGGATTTCAAGATTCGGTATCCCTGAGTATATTACTTCTGACAGGGGAACCACTTTCACCTCTCAATTGTGGACGTCATTAGCGAATCTCCTGGGCATCACCCTACATCAGACAACGGCCTAAAACCCCGTTGCCAATGGAATGGTTGAACGTTTTCATCGCACCCTCAAAGCTGCTTTGATGTCCCGCTGCAAGGATTGCAGCTGGTTTACTCAGCTTCCCTGGGTCCTCCTGGGACTAAGGACCACTCCTAAAGACGCGCTGGACGTCTCGGCAGCTGAAATGGTGTATGGCGACCCGTTGGTTGTCCCTGCCGAATTTTGTCCTTCTACAACCTCCTTCGACGATCTCCAGCGCATACGTCACGTCGTGGGAAAATTTACTCCGTGCCGCCAGACTTACAAGCCCCGAGCGAAGCATCACATACCAACGGACTTGCACTCTGCAACGCACGTCTTCCTGCGCAACTACACTAGCAAGCCACCACTAACGCCCCCTTACACGGGCCCTTTCCTTGTGATCCGACGCAGTCCGAAAGCATTCCTCCTAAACATTCGGGGCAAAGAAGACTGGGTCTCCATTGATCGTCTAAAACCTGCTTATCTTCTGCCAGATGACCCGCCTACAGTTCGCCTCTATAGATCAGGGCGCCCTATTCAACATGTAGAGTATGTCATTTTTAGGGGGGAGCCATGTACCAACCGTGTGTCACACAATTGTACATAATTATTTTGTATATATTATGCTTGTATCTGCGCTCTTCCCTCGCACTAAAAAGAACCTGAATGATCATGTCTCCAGTTTTGCTCTGTAATATTGTCTGTCTCTCGAACATGTTATGTCCTGTTCCCTTGAGGTTTTGTATATAAAGGAGAGTGTTCCTTAATAAACAACTCAGTTGATTGCATCCTACCTTTGAGTTCACAACTCTCTCTCGGCCCGTCACAAGGCGGTCATGCACGATGCGCAGGTGACGGCATGTTCTTTTTTTTAGGAGGAAAACACAAGTATGTCGTTCACATAACATACACAGAAGGGGAGGTCCCCTAAGATGCCATCCATGAGACGTTGAGATGTGGCCCCAGCATTACAAAGGCCAAAACAGGAGAAATTGAAGGTGCATGTACCAAACGGAGTGGTGATGGTGGTCTTGGGGATGTCTTCTGGGATAATAGGCACCTGATAATACCCCTTCATGAGGTCGAGCGTAGAGAAAACCTTCGTTTTGTGCAGGTAGGAGGTCACGTTGGCAATGTTTGGGAGGGGGTAGTGATCTGGTTCTGTTTGCATGTTCAGGCTCCTGTAATTCCCGCACGGATGGAGGGAGCCGTCTTTCTTCAGAACAATGTGTAAGGGTGACGACCATGGGCTGGAGACCTTTTGGCAAAGGCCCATTTCCTCCATTTCAGCAAACGTCTGTTAGGCGGCTGTCAATCGTTCCGGTGCCAGACGTCTGAATTTTGCGAAGACAGGGGGTCCCGTCGTCTTGATATGGTGATAAATACCGTGCTTGGCAGGAGCCGTGGGCGTTTGGCGAAGTTCCGGACGGAAAAATTCCGGGTACGACGTTAGGAAGTGGGCGTAGGCATCCGTGGGTGCGCTGATGTGGAGAGCGAGGTTGGAGGGGGCGGGTTGAAGAGGTGTCGACAAGTACAAGTCTGCGTTGACCAATCATTGGTGGGCGACATCAACCAGAAGGTGGAAATGAGAGAGGAAATCCGCACCGAGGATTGGCATGGTGACGTCAGCAACGGGAAATTTCCAATTGAATTTACTGTTTCCGAACGATAATGTGAGGTTCTCGTAACCGTAGGTGGGTATCGCAGATCCGTTGGCAACTACCAAGCGGACGTCGGCAGATGTAGACAGACTACGTCGTGCCTTGAAGAGTTTCCATGGCAAAAGAGAACGACAAGCACCCGTGTCTACCAAAAATCGCACGCCCGTTCCTGCATCCTGTAAAAAGAAAAGATTAGAAACATGGGAGGCCACCGCCACAAGCGATGGCCTACTTACACCTTTTTTTGCCATTGACAATCCTTGGCACTTTTCTTTGCGGTTGCCCCGAATCTGAAGTGGCAGTATGAAAACTGTGGCGGATGGGAGGTAGTAAGTGGCCTCAACGTTAGCTACAGTTGACATTGAATAGGCATCCGTGTCGTCAGGGGTGGAGGCGTTGATGGAGGTCTTGAAGTGGCTGTCCATAAGGTCATCGGCTTTGGTCATCAAATCCTTTATGGGTAAACTATCGACATCGGGTATGGCAGCGCATACAGGTTCAGGTAAACGGTGTATCCAAAGGGCACGAAGTAGGTTCACCTCACGAGGAGAGCCGTCTGCGGCAGGTTGAAGGCGAGCGATACTGGTCATCTCCCTGAGGGAAAGCGAAGCCCTTTGGTCCCCCAACGGTTGTTGCGAGTGCTGTAAAAGCTTTGCTATACGGGCGGCTGGCGACGGCGAGTACTGCTGCAGGAGGTATGTTTTGAGGGCGTCATATGCCATTGGGGTGTCTCCTTGTTCACAAAGCCAGTCGGATATTTCTGGGAAGGTGTCCTCGGGTATCGCCGCGAGAACAAAATCCGCTTTGGTGGTTGAGCGAGTCACGCCCCTGATACGAAACTGGACTTCTGCGCGCTGAAACCAAGCAAACGCCTCTCCGCTGGCAAACGATGAAAGTTTGAATGGAGCGGCCGCAGCACCAACTGCTGTAGAGTCCGTCATAGTACCAACGATGAAGGGGCGAGGGGGTGGGGGTGGAAGGCTGTGGGAGCGAGTCGACTTCCGGGGTCACCAATGTGACGGGCCGAGAGAGGGTTGTGAGCTCAAAGGCAGGATGTAATCAATTGAGTTGTTTATTAACGAACACTCTCCTTTATATAAAAAAACCTCAAGGCAACAGGACATAACATGTTCGAGAGACAGACAATATTACAGAGAAAAAACCGGAGACATGATCATTCAGGTTCTTTTTAGTGCGAGGGAAGACCGCAGATACAAGCATAAACTATACAAAATAATTATATACAATTGTGTGACACACGGTTGGTACAGCCTGCAACAAAACGGCCTTGTAGTCTGGTACGACAAGTGTACCTTTGGCACCAACGAAGTGTCGTTCGTAGGGCACCGCATCACTCCAGAAGGAAAACATCCCCTCCCTGAGAAGGTAGCAGCTGTTCAGGCCTTCCCCGTGCCCTCGACCGTCAAATCTCTGCAGGAATTTTGGGCATGATCAACTATTATCACCGTTTTCTGCCAGCCATTGCCACCACTCTTGCTCCCCTCTATGCCTCCCTCGAGTGCAAGCCAAAGGACCTGATGTGGGGTCCCCTTCAAGAAGCAGCCTTCTGTAATGCAAAGAAGGCTCCATCAACTGCTGGAGCTCTCACCTTTCCTATCCCACATGCCCCTCTACTTCTCTCTACCGATGCCAGCGACGTCGCTATTGGTGCAATACTCGAGAAGGTGGTCAACGGCTCGCCCCGCCCATTGGCCTTCTTCAGCAGAAAACTGTCCAAGGCAAAATCGGGTTATTCTACCTTCGATTGCGAATTGCTGGCGGTGCACTTGGCTGTTCGTCACTTTCGCCATTTCTTAGAAGTTACGCCCTTCGTCATTCGCACAGACCACGTGCCTCTGGTGCACGCCTTCCCTTCGACAGTCTTACGCCTGGTCCGCCCATCAATGCCGGCATCTCTCCGCCGTGGCTGAATACAATTGCACCCTTCAATTTGTCCCTGGGAAAACGAATCCCGTTGCCGATGCCCTGTCAAGAAACATGTTGGCTGCCGTTCAACTGGGATTGGATTACAACACCCTGGCTGAAGTCCAATGACAGGATCCAGAGTATCAAGCATGCAGGATATTCTGCACATCCCTCCGTTGGGAAGACTTCCCCCTCGAAGACTCTAACATCACCCTCCTCTGTAACGTCAGTACTGGTAGACCGCGACCTTGGATCCCTGCTCCCATGCGCCGGCAGGTGTTTGATTTCATTCATGGCCTTTCACATCCCTCGTGCCGTTCTACTGCACAGCTGCTGAAGACGAAGATCATCTGCCTTACTCTCAGGATGGATTGCAAGATTTGGTATCCCTGAACATATTACTTTTGACAAGAGTAACACTTTCACCTCTCAATTGTGGACATCATTAGCGAATCTCCTGGGCATCACCCTACATTACACAATGGCCTGCAACCCTGCTGCCAATGGAATGGTTGAACGTTTTCATCGCACCCTCAAAGCTGTTTTGATGTCCTGCTGCAGTGATTCCAACTGCTTAGGTCCTCTTGGGACTAGGGACCACTCCTAAAGACATCCTTGACGTCTCGGCAGCTGAAATGGTGTATGGCGATCCGTTGGTCGTCCCTGCCGAATTTTTTCTTTCTACAACCTCCTCCGACGATTTCCAGCGCATACGTCACGTCGTGGGAAAATTTACTCCATGCCCGTTGCGAAGCATCACATACCGACAGACTTGCACTCTGCAACGCACGTCTTCCTGCGCAACGACACTACCAAGCCACCGCTATTGCCCCCTTACACGGGCCCTTTCCTTGTGATCCGACGCAGTCCGAAAGCATTCCTACTGAACATTTATGGCAAAGAAGACTGGGTTCCCATTGATCGTCTAAAACCTGCCAGATGACCAGCCTACAGTTCGCCTCTCTAGATCAGGGCACCCTATTTAAAATGTACAGTATGTAATTTTTTAGGGGGGGGAGCCATGTACCAACCGTGTGTCGTACGTTCCTACATAGTTCATTTTGTGCTTGTATCTTCGCTCTCCCCTTGCACTAAAAAGAACCTGAAAAACATGTCTTGTTTCTCCTCTGTAACATGGTCTGTTTTTTTAACATGAAAATTCTTGTTGCCTTGAACTTTTGTATATAAAGGAAAGTGTTCTATAATAAATTGACTCAGTTTCTTTCAACTTGCCTTTAAGTCACAACCTTCTCTTGGCCCATCACAGTAGTATTGCAGATGTCCTCTGGGATTGTGGGCACATGAAAATACTTCTAAAGGAAGCTGAGCATGGAGAAAACTTTGACTTTGTGCAAGTATGAGGTTATGTCAATGATTTTTGGGAAGATTATTGATGCTTTTCTTTCCTCATATTCACGTGCCTTTAATCCATAATCAGATAAAGGGAACCATATTTTTTCAGGTCAATTTTTAAGGGTAACAAGCATGTTCTTAAAGCTTTAAGGCAAATGTCCATTTTTTTCAATTTCAGCGAGTATCTACTCAGCACCTGTCAAACAATCCGTGCCAGACGCCTGAATCTGGCAAACATTGGGGTCCCATCGTCTTAATATTGTAGTGAATATCATGTTTGGCAGGAAGAGAGGGCTTTTTAGAGATATTTTTAACCAAAGACTTTTGAGCATGACATAAATAGGTGGGTGAAGGCATCCGTAGGTGTCGATGAGTAAGAGTCTGCGTTAATTCACCGTTGTTCAGCAACATCAAGAGGGAGGTGGAAATGTGAGAAAAAATCTACACCAAGTATCGGCAATAAAGGTGGGTATAGCAGATGCATTGGCTGCTACCAGACAGACGTCAGAAGACGTAACCATACAATATCATGTCCTGGATAGTGGCCTTCGCAGGAGAGTAGAGCAAAGACCTGTCTACAAGTATATATATATATATATATATATATATATATATATATATATATATATATATATATATATATATATATATATATATATATATATATATATATATATATATATATATATATATATATATATATATATATATATATATATATATATATATATATATATATATATATATATATATATATATATATATATATATATATATATATATATATATATATATATATATATATATATATATATATATATATATATATATATATATATATATATATATATATATATATATATATATATATATATATATATATAGATATTACTTGTTTAAAACACATGACCTACAGGTCATTGTGGAAGTAAGAGAACAGTGAGAAATGCCATAGTCCTATTCTAAGCAGGATGCGATTGCCAAACCTCAGCAATGTAACATTTTTCATGAAGAGTAAACACAACCAAGCCCCGTGAGAAAGAAGTGGTCTGTGAGAACGGAACAAGTACTTTCCGGTATAAATGTTTTGTTTACTATAAATTCATAAATGCTGAGATACCGGTGTAAACATTAGTATGAAATTGGATATTTGTAGCAGTTCACTTTAAGATGTCATACGGAATGGTCTTCCGACCAAACCAGCGCAATCCTGTGATGGAGATGTTAACACTGTTCCTGAAGAATAAACTATTTCAAAGTTAACTTACTTAGACTTTACTTGAAGATATAACATACTAAATCTAATCTATAACACATTTGAGATGACATTTGAAGAGAACCCAAATGTGTGTTAACAAGAGTAGCACACCAGTAAATGGTGGCAGCGGTAAAACTCTAAGAACCAGAGAAAGATCTTCAAGAACCAGCGGTAAAACTCTAAGAACCAGAGAAAGATCTTCAAGAACCAGCGGTAAAACTCTAAGAACCAGAGAAAGATCTTCAAGAACCAGCGGTAAAACTCTAAGAACCAGAGAAAGATCTTCAAGAACCTGCGAATAAAACTCTAAAAACCAGAGAAAGATCTTCAAGAACCAGCGAATAAAACTCTAAGAACCAGAGAAAAATCTTCATTCAACAGTAATGAACCTACAATTTTGACTAAGTATCATAGTCCACCGAAGAAATGAAACATTTAATACCAACAAATGAATGTTATACAAACTGAGGAACTGGATCTTCAATCAACATCCTAAGAAAACCAAGGACTGACATTCAACGTTTACAAAACATTGAAGAAACATATCCAGGAAGCACTACATTCACCGG
Source organism: Palaemon carinicauda (assembly GCF_036898095.1). Taxonomy (NCBI): domain Eukaryota; kingdom Metazoa; phylum Arthropoda; class Malacostraca; order Decapoda; family Palaemonidae; genus Palaemon; species Palaemon carinicauda. The sequence goes on from NC_090734.1 coordinate 40,104,834, forward strand.
AAATCGGACCAAAAACATTCACCCAAACATTAGTAGGAAGGAACAATCCAGTGCGAGAGAGAGAGGAAATGACGACATCATACTTCGCCAAATAACCCGAAGCTAAACAAAATTTCTTATCCATTTCAGATTTGAGCAGTGAGGTGTAGTTACCACGAGTCGATAGTCCATTAATACTGGGGTGAGTTGTTTGCTAATCTTCAATTTCCTTTCATTGATGGAAACTGTGTTCAACTTCGAATTCTCATCTAGAAATTTTTTTCTCTCTGTGCTAATTCCGTTTTCTTTCAGAAGTTCTCGGGAAATATCTTTGTATTCCGTTTTCTTTCAGAAGTTCTAGGGAAATATCTTTGTATTAGTATCATTGTTTTGGGGAATTTTGTTATAATCTTTATCATTTAGTGCTTATGTATTTACGCAGTAGACGTCTGTATTCATATAGATATTTTGATAGGATTGGAAGGGGTCAGAGAGATAGAAAAAGAAATACCGTAAACATGACGCCCCCTGTGAGCCCAACCCCTGGACCGAGTAACCCAACCACAGGACATGGTAACCCCTCTCCTATCGTGACACTAGTAAATGCTCGCTCTGCAATCCTTCCTTTTCAGGGTCGGGTTAATGGGTTCTTGCCTCAGAATGTGGAGTCATAGATTTCATCTGTCAATGCCCATTTAAATGCTAAACAAATCATAGACCCGTTTGTACAATTGCAAGAAGCTAAAAGTTTTATAGACTTATCTAAAGGAGATGTGAGTGCGTATTTCAAGGGTGTTTCATTTCAAGAAGCAGTTACCTGGGATGATTTCAAAGTTAGGCTACGTGCGGTCTATGTAGGTGAAGAAGCCTTAGATGTAGTTTTAACATTAAGAAATACACTTAATCAAGCCACTATGACTCGGCTTAATGTTATTGAGAGAGCAGCTCTCATATTTTAGGTAATTCCACTTTGGTTACTAGAGATAACATCTCCGTGAAAGATTTCTTACTATTAATGTATTTAACTTGCATGACACTTATGTTGCCTGAAGCTTTTGTGCAGTGTTTTGATAAAAAGTTAACTCCTGCAAGTACGGAATTGGATGTGTATAAACAGATAAAGAAATATAGGTCTCAATGTCCTAATCTTGATCCCGTGTTAACCCAAGTTTTTGCAAAAAATGAAACAAAGCCACAACAAGTAAATGTAGTTAATAATAGTGAAGTTGCAAGAATGATGTGTTATAATTGCAAATGTCAAGGTCACTTGATTGCGGACAGCAAAACGAGATTCTGTTCATTACATAATAGTTCGACTCATTCGTATAGTCAGTGCTACTCGCGTAAGACACAACAGAATCCTAGAAATACACAGTCAATTCCACAGTGCGTTCCATATGGAAATAAAAAGAAAAATCCTCATTTCAATAAGAAGAAACAGCCAAACATCAATGTAGTTCAGAATCCAAAACAATCAGACAGTTCTTTGAATAACGCTGATCCTGGGTCGTCAAACCAAACCTCACAAGGTCAGACTAATTTTCAGAATGTGCAGAGCAAAGCAAATACCACATCATTAACTCCAGTGGGGAAGAGAGTGATGTTGGGTCAAGGTCATTCATGTCAACATCAGTAGTATTGAATAATCAATTTAATGTTTTATCAGATCATTGTGAGACAATAGATTTTCCTATGAAACACACGGCTGAATTAAATAAATCAGTGCAAGCTCCCGTAGATTTGCAACGAATTCAAACAATAATAAGCCAAAATAAGTTAAGACCAACATTATATGCTGTAAATTTAGAACACAGATCATTTACATTATTTTTTGACTCTGGTAGTCCACGTAATATCATGGATTTGAGGACACATCATTTGTTGTTTTTGAACTTCCTAATAGAAAAATCTGGAGTAAATCTCTCGGGTATAGAAAATATTGAATCAAATGTAATAGGCGTAACTCATGTTCAGTTCAAGGTCGGAAGGCGCACGTTTGCCGATACATTTTTTGTTGTTGTACAAAACATTGATATGTATCCAGCTGTAATTATAGGATACCCATCTATGGGCAATCAAAACATTATCTTAGCCCTTGCCAAGCACGGCGTGTATATCAAAGGAGAATTCTATAATTCTTCTAATACCTTAATATCAGTTTTGGATAAAAAGGAGACGACAAATAAAACAGCGACGTATGTTGTAGAACCAATAACTTGTCTCACTAATAAGGAAATAATATACGCGACCCAACAGAATTCTCGTTCACCCGTAATATCATGTTGCACGCAATCTATCGAGCCGAACGTACCTTCGAATTTAATAGTGGAAGTAAAGAAAACATTACCAAGATCTGAAATATTAATACTTTCCGACACTTTGAAAACTAACGGATTGTCTGTCACAAGTTATTTATACACTAGGCTTACATCAACAATGTAATATTGATGTCTGTAATCATTTAAATACCACTTTAGTAATTCAGAAAAATCAACATATCTTAGATGTAGAAGTTTATAAACATCGTATTCTTACCGTTGCTGAAATCAATCACGCTCAATCAGTTGCGGATGAATCCCTTTTGCAATCTATTAAAAATAAAAACAATAAAGACATTCAGGACGAGGAAATTCAGTGGAAATTATTTGGACTTTTAACTGATTATCATGATGTTTTTTCCACTACGGATGGATCCTTAGGAAAAACAGATGTGATCGAGCACCAAATAAGGTTAAAGGACATGAAGAAAATTATCTATGTACCCTCGTACAGACGCCCTATGAAATTCCAGAATGAAATAAATGATGAAGTAGGTAAAATTCTAGGAGTCATTATGAAATCGAAAAGCCCTTATAATTTTCCATTAATAGTTGTACCGAAAAAAGATCGAACATGGCGTATCTGCGTAGACTTCCGTTGCCTAAACGAGGAGACAATCCCTGATCGATTCCCAGTGCCATGTACTGACAATATTTTATCTTTGTTACGTCAGAATAAATATTTTACCAGTTTGGACATACTTAAAGGCTTTCACCAGATATCATTAGAAGGAAATAGTATCCCATACACAGACTTCAGCACAGCCAGGGGACATTATGAATTTTTACGGATGCCTTTTGGTTTACGTTGTGCTCCCATAACATTTACAAGAATGATTAACATAGTGTTTGGAGACTTGCTAGGAGATTTATTGCATGCCTATATGGACGACCTTGTAATCTTTTCCAACACCTTAGAAGACAATCTACGTAAATTAGAACTAGTATTACAGACACTAAGACAACATAACTTAAGGGTAAAGATTAGTAAGTGTGAACTGATCAATACATAATTAGTCTATTTGGGTTTTACGGCGCCAAGCCAAGGTCTTAAAGTAGTCCATGATAAGGTGTCGGCTATCCGTAACTTTCCCATACCTACTAATGTCAAGGGAATACAGCAATTTCTGGGGTGTAGTGGATATTACAGGCGTTTTATATGCAATTATTCAATAATAGCCGCTCCCTAACTCATCTTACAAAGAAGGGCGTAGATTTCATATGGTCTGAGCAGCATCAACAGGCGTTTAATACCTTGAAAGATGAACTGTGTAGTTCTCCTATCTTAAAATTTCCTGACTTCGGTAAGGAATTCTTCATTGCAATAGACACCTCAGACTTAGAAGTAGGTGGGGTATTGCTTCAGCAATATGAAAAACAATTTTTCACAATAGCTTTTTATTCTCAAAATCTGAGAACTTCCGAAAGTAAGTATGCAGTCATAGACAAGGAAGAGCTAGCTATTGTTAATTCACTAGTGCATTTTAAGTTCATAATATACGGTTATCCCGTTAAGGTTCTTACTTATCATAAACGACTAACCGACTTCTTTAAAGGCTTCAGCCACAGCCCCAAACGAACTCGGTGGCATTTGATCATTCAAGACTTTGGCGCGAGAATCGGGTATTTACCTGGGAAAGCAAATATCATTGCTGATGCATTATCACGCAACCCCATGTCATCTTGTACGGAGCCTTTAGCTGAATTAATAGATATATCAACATCCATGCCTATTGTTAAAACGATATCTGAACAAGAAGATTTGGGCTGGAGTGCTGAATTATTACAGATTGAGCAAAGAAAAGATCAAAAATTAGAAAAAATTATAAATGCTTTGAAAGGCAACCATAAGGGAAAGGAATATATAAAGTATAAGCAGCAGAATTATATAATCAAAGACAATATTCTGTGTAAGACCGTGACAAGGAAAACCCACAATACACCACATGTAACTAACGACTAGGTAGTGGTACCAATCTCACTTATTTCCACTGTCCTGAATTGGTTGCATGCAAATCCATTGCATGGACACCCGGGGTTCTCATTAATGTCACAGAAAGCCAAATCATTGTTTTATTGGCATACGATGCTTACAGATATAAAAAAACACATAGCTAATTGTCGCACATGTCAGGAAAACAAAGGGCATACGATAACACCAGTCAGCCTAGGGGCTTATCCCGTGCCAAATCAACCCTTTGAAAGGATACATTTAGATTTATTAAGAGGATTTTACGAGTCAGACAGAGGAAATAAGCACCTCTTAGTAATTGTAGATGCTTTAACTCGATATAGAGAACTAATAGCGCTTAAAACAAAAACTGCGATTGAATGCGCTAGGAACTTTTTCGACTGTTACATTTGTAAACATGGAATTCCACACATGATAATCTCAGACCCGGGTGGAGAATTCTATAATCAATTTTTTACCTCATTGTGTGAATTCCTTCGCATAAAGAAAATAAATACCATGATATATCACCCAGAGTCTAATGGGCTATTGGAAAGAGAAAATAGGAAGGTTTTCAATATATTAAGAGTAACACTAGGGGAATCAGACCCCAACTGGGATATTGCAATACCTGCGGTACTGAGTACTCTGAATCATTCATATCATATATCAATTAAAATGTCAATGCACGAAGCATTGTATGGTACCCCAGTTAGAACGCCTTTCCATGTATTAACGCCTACAACTAATCTATCAAATCCCTTGAACGAACGTATAAATGCAAGCAAAAGTCGTTTTGATATCCTTCGAATGAATTTAGAAGAATCACAAATCATAATGAAAAGGAATCATGATAAAATAGCGAAGCCAACTAAAACATATACCGTGGGTGATATTGTATACATACAGGTAAATGTATGTAAAAGACTCAATTATAAACTAACACCTAAGTTTGAAGGCCCATTTAACATTTTGGAAAAATTTACGGCCAATAGGTTTAGAGTTCAAAACG
>NC_090734.1:40120093-40121810 GCF_036898095.1 Palaemon carinicauda
GAAGGTCAAGGTCGAATCTAAGGTCAAGGAAAAGGAAAATGTAAAATTCCTGTCACTGACCATACGGCCAAAATTTTAATCGTAAAGTAATGAAACTTGTAGGGATTTTTACTTCTATGAAAATATCTGTTAAGATTGAAGGTTAAGGTCAAGTCCGAGGTCAAGGTAAAGCAAAAGGTCAAATATCAGTCATCAACCACACGGCCTAAATTTTATTTCTTAAATAATGAATATTGCTGGCGTTATAACTCTAATGAAAAGAGCTTTTAAGGTTGAAAGTTATTATCGAGTTCAAGGTCAAGGTCAAACAAAAGATCATATTTCGATCATCAACCTTACAGCCACAATTTTAATCCCATACAGCCACAATTCTAATCATAATATAATGAAACTTGTAGGGATTATAAAGTGGTATGTAAACAGAATTAAAGGTTGTAAATCAAGTTCGAGGTCAAGGTTAATTGATAAACAAAAGGTCAAATGCTGGTCATCAACTATACGGCTACAATTTTAACCCAAAGGTAATGAAACTTTCAAGTATTTTAAACTGTTATGTAACGAGAGGTTGAGATCCAAGTCAAGGTCGAATCAAAGGTCAAGGCAAGGAAAAGGTAAAATTTTTGTCACCGACAATACATCCACAATTTCAACAGTAAAGAATTGATACCTTAAAAAAATCTCAAACTTTTATGCAAAGAGTATAAAAAGTCAAAGGTCAAAGTCAAAGCCAATGTAAATGTCAAGCAAAAGGTCAAATTCTGGTCATCAGCCATACGACCATAATTTTAATGTTAAAGTAATGGAAATTGGAGGGATTTTAAGTGTTATGTAAAAAGCTATTAATGTCGAAAGTCAATGCTGAATCTAGTGTCTTGGTCAAGAAAAATTTTAGATTCCAGTCATCAACCATACAGCCACAATTTCAATCGTAAGGTAATAAAAACTTGCAGGGATATTAACTGTTAAGAAAAGAGCTGGTTAAGTTGAAGATCAGGTCGAGTTAAAGGTCAATGCAAGCAAAATGTCCAATATTGCTCATCGACCACACGGCCAAAGTTTTAATCGTTAAGTAAAGAATCTTGATGTGATTTCAAAATGCTATTTGAAGAGCATGGAATGATGAAATGATTCTGGGAAAAGCACGTTGTTTTTGAGAAATAAACTGTCCTGGTAAATGTCAGTACTCTAAGAGTGCTTTTCTAGCATTTTTACTGTTAAACATCTGTAAATTGTCTAATGCTGGGGTCACACTTGGTTGATGCTGGTATCTGTAGATTTTTGATAAGTTTTGAGGATACCGCCATTCATCCTCATTTTTCCCTGGTGTGTTTCGCACCAAAACTCATGGACGGAGATGAGCATCGTCACGTGTGCAGTACAACCCTATATACATCGCTCCGTCACAAACACTGGCGGACAGCATAATACCTGATCCATTTATTCGCCTAGTGTGCGTTGATGGTCGGCCACCTCTGGTACAATGGATGCAGGGAGATAACCATCGCATTACTCGTGTTCTTTTATGCAAGAATTGCTAAGTTAATTGCCTCTACACTCCATCTATGTGAAAATTCCCCTGTGGATATTTGACAGCGTACATCACTGTGCATGCGTTCAGCGCTGGTATATAAAGTTAGAGAGAGAGAGGAGAGGAGAGGAGAGAGAGAGAGAGAGAGAAGAGAGAGAGAGAGGAGAGAGAGAGAGAGAGAGAGAGAGA
>NC_090734.1:40122310-40127310 GCF_036898095.1 Palaemon carinicauda
TAATATATATATATATATATATATATATATATATATATATATATATATATATATATATATATATATATATATGTATTATTATGATATATATATATATATATATATATATATATATATGAAATATATATATATATATATGTATATATATATATATATATATATATATATATATATATATATATATATATATATATATATATATATATATATATATATATATATATATATATATATATATATATATATATATATATATATATTATATTTATTTTTTCTAAAAATATCAGTTTTCAATATTAGTTCAAGAAATTAAATATAGACAGTCACCTAGAATTTTAATTTTTTTTTTATTTTGGTAAAAAGACAGGTTTTATTATTATTATTATTATTATTATTATTTTTATTATTATTATTATTATTATTATTATTATTATTATTATTATTATTATTATTATTATCTTTATCATTATTATTATTACTATCAAAGCTAAATCCCTATTTCGAAAAGCAATATGCTATAAGACCGATGGCTCCAACAGGAAAAGATAGCCCACCAAGGAAAGGAAATAAGTAAATAAATAAAAGATATGAGAGAACAATTAACAATAATTTCCTTTGAAAACAGTAACAACATCAAAAGATATATGTCATTTATAAACTAAAATAAATAAATCTTATGTCAGCCTGCTCAACATAAAAACATTTGCTGCATGTTGGAACCGATAAAGCTTTGCTGATTCAACCACCCTATTAGGAAGATCGTTCCACAACTTGGCCACCTGTGGGATGAAATTTTCAGAATACTGTGTAGTATCTGGGGTCGTGAAGGAGAAGGCCTAACTATTAGAAATGACTACATGACTAGTGTTACGAACAGGATGGAATTGTCCAGGAATATATGAATTCAAAGGATGTTCAGAATGATGAAAAACCGTATGCAACATGCATAATGAACTAATCGAACGACGGTGCCAAATATAAATAACTAAATCAAGTATAAGAAATTCAATAGACCGTAAGTTCCTGTCCAACAAATTGAGATGAAATTCAGCAGCTGAAGTTCAGACAGGAGAACAATACTAGAAACAAGATAGAAGGAAAGAATTTAAACTCTTCTTCAGGATAGATTGATTATTGAATATCTTAGAAAACTTTCTCAATAAAGCACATTGTTGTGCAATTGAAGAAGACACAGACCCAATATATTTCTCAAAAGTGAATTTGTTGTCAAGAATCGCCCCTGAAATTTTAAAGAAACATTATCAATGCTAAGATCCAGATGTTGAGGAGCCACTGCACTCGACCTACTTAAAATCATACTTTAAGTTCTGTTACGAGTCAGCTTTATGCCCCATAATTTGCACCATGCCCTAATTTTAGCTAGATCTTCATTGAAGAATTCAGCAACCACAGATCTACATTTAGGAGATGGAATTAATATAAAAAGAGTAACATCATATGCATATGCAACAAGTATGTATTCTTAGGCCAAACCAATTGTCATGTGTATATTGTATGAAAAGTAATATGCCATGAACACTACCCTGTGGAACACCAGATATCACCTTCCTATAATCACTATGGTGTCCATCAACAAAACCTCTTTGAGGTCTTTTACTTAAGAATTCAATAATAATGCTAAGAAACGAACCACCCACTCCCAACTGTTTGAGTTTGGAAACAAGGGCCTCATAATTAAAATGGCCAAAGACAGCACTAAAATTTAGGCAAATCACACAAATTTCCTGACCAAAATAAAGGTATTACTGTACAGCATTGGAGATAGTATGAAGGGCATCACATGCTCCAACGCCTCTAAGCAAACTAGATTGCCGCCTAGGGATCAGATAAATACCTTTAGCAAACGTATTAGGACGATTTGCCGGAACACATTAAAAAACTCTAGATAATATGGGAGTTATGGAAAATTGGTGGTATATATATATATATATATATATATATATATATATATATATATATATATATATATATATATATATATATATATATATATATATATATATATATATATAATTTTTGGGTGTATATATGTGATTAAATTGTTTGACCATATTGTACCTGTAACATTTAAATTTCTTCCAAAAAAAAAGGTATCGTAATAGTGAGCGACATTCAAAGGGGGAAACTACACGTTCTGAACATAATACTTGCATCAAGTTGCTTCTATCTTGTTATTATTATTATTATTATTATTATTATTATTATTATTATTATTATTATATTATTATTATTATTATTATTATTATTATTATTATTATTATTATTATTTTGTGGTTATTAGTAATATAAAGTTGCTAAACAAGATAATTTGTTTTTTAAATAATGTATTAAAGTATGAAGTTTCTACAGCTGCGAGATCTTTCCTGGCCTGGCCGTCCATTCAACCCTTGTGCGTTGCACCTGAACGATCCACTGTTGTCTTTACAATTGATCATTTTGGAAGTAACACATGGAGATATTTTCATTTACTGTATTTGAACGCCTCACAGCAACACACTTGTGAGTAATTAGAGTGAAAATAATCTCAAACATTCGATACACATTCACCTATACAACTCGCAATATCTTGTTATGCAAACCTTGATTGTTTACATCCACTTCTCGCCGCCCAAGTCTCGGTGACGTCACAGGCACCTCTTGCCCAATTGGCCGAAATGGAATGACATATTAAGCCCTGATACAAAATAACTAGGTACTTGATGAAACTCAAACACATTCAACTGGTTTCTGTTGTGGTTACTCTTTTTGATAGAAAAAAGTTTTATTTACTATGGCCCCGACCTTTAAGGGAATAATACAAACCAGTAGAAATATGTTTTATATATGATAGTCTTCACTCTTATTTTCACGGAAGAAAACGTTTATTTTCTGTTTTTTAGCCACCTTCTAATGCAATTTCTCTCATGATTGATAGCAAGATTTGGTATGCCTTTTGACATGGGTATCGCTTTCACCTCCGCATTGTGGACATCATTAGCAAACTTCCTGGGAATCACCCTACATCAGGCAACTGCCCACAACCCTGCAGCCAATAGAATGGTGTAACATATTCATGGCACCATCAAAGTAGCTTTGATGTTATGCTGCAAGGACTTCAGCGGGGTTACCCAGCTTTCCTGGGTACTCTTAGGAATAATGATCACTCTTAAAGAAGCGTTGGATTTTTCGGAAGCTGAATTAATGCATGGCGTTTCGCTGGTTGTCCCTTCAACCCCCCCCCCCCCCGCCTCCCCCGCCCTTTTGCAACCCCATCCTACAATCTCTAGGGTCTTTATAACGGTGTGGAAAAAATTACTCCATACCTCCAAACTTACAAGACTCCAGCTGAGCAACATATTCCGACAGATTTACGTCTGGTAATGAACGTTTTCCTAGGCAACACCACTAATGAGCCACCGCGAATAACCCCTTACACGGCTCTTTCTTCATGATTCTTTATATGCTGAAGGTATTTTGTATCAACATCCGTGACAAGGAAGGCTGGTTCTCCATTGACCCACCTGCAGTGGGCCTCACTACAGCAGGATGATCTCTTTCACATACATGCAATTTCTTAGGGGGAGCCATATATAGAAAGTGTTTAATACAAACTCGTAATTGTAACAGTTTTGATTTTATATCAGATAACTCGCTTTTCCCTACATTGTAATAGACCATCTTGTGTTATCATACTAGATCACGCTTTTTCATATTTGTATTTTTGTAACGTTCTTGCTCGCATATCGCTGTATATATATTCGATCAGTGTTTGATAATATTTGATCGCCTCTTAGCTATCATGTATCTGGCACCTTCCCAAAGACTGGCGATGGCACAGTATCAGTAATAATTACAATAAATGTTGGTATGTAATGATTTGGTAGTTTTGGATCCAGGGTACTTTGATTATATACCTATAATCCTAATTTCATTTATTTTATCAACAATATATTTAGGGCTACAATCGCGTAAGGAATTCAGATCATATGACTTTATGACTTTGATTTGCTTAGTAATGGGCAGATATATTCGGCGCTTCTCTTTATACTTGAAATTTTATTCTGTCCTTACACCCAAGTATACGACAGTTTGAAAAAGATATGCTAAAATAATTTTCCTGTTTTATAGTATTATCTACTTACTGTAAAAATCCATTCAATCTAAGAAAAAAGATATCTAAATGTTTATTTTCCGGCCTTGCAAATATGCCTTCAAGTGTTTGTTAGTACGAAATCCGTATTCCAGGACCAAACGGGATCTTTTCGCTTGTGGGAATAAAATAAAGAAGGATAAAAAAATATCAATGGATTGATAATGGATACTGTTGAGGGCATTTCAGGATTTTTTTACGGCTTATTATTTAAATAAACTGAAATATACAAGAAAATTATCCCCATAGATTTTTAAGTAACTCGCTATATCCCAAATCACTAAAAGCTCAAAGCACCTCAGTTTTAAAAACCAAATTCAATTAGTTTACTGTTGGTATCCTCATCTCCATGCGTAGAAAAATAAATCTACAGAAATAATTCTTTGCATTGTATATCCTTTTCTTCCACCAGTTCAGTTTAGCTCTTTTTCCTGTTTATTTCCAAGCCTCAAACAAAATTGCACTTGAATGAAAAGTCTCCTCCGTATTTCTTTGTTCGTATTTACGCGTATTTTACTCATTCATTTATTCTGATATATTAAAAAATAAAGAAGACGGACCAAGATGAAAGATAATTTTCATGTAATTACATGCATCGTTTATATTTTCCCAGCAGTCGCATGCTTTCTATATAGGATTGAGTTTTAGGTAAAGTGTTGTGGAATGTTATTACCGGTAACTTAACTTAAGGTGAATCTGTTTGCTACGGGAAACGTATAGACTTCATATTCATTCCTGATGAATCATTATATTTTCTTTTGGAAAGTCTATGTATACTAAGTTGATTAGAGAAATTTCATTGGATATGTTAATCAGAGTATCTTAAAGGGTGTTTTGAAATTAATGTAAG
>NC_090734.1:40129810-40139810 GCF_036898095.1 Palaemon carinicauda
GTAAATAGGTAACACTGTCCATGTAGTGTGAGTAGGGCCTCTACTACGTCGACGTCGTTGTGGTCTAACCAATATAAATGGTAAGCAAATGAACCAACTCATGAATCTGTGTGTTCATGTACTTTAGAAGTTTGCCTTAAAGTAAAGGAGCGGACCCTATCCTTCGCATCCATAGTATTGCCGAGACAAATAAACTTTGTTTTCAGTAACTGTGCAGTAGATCGGCGCCAGAACCCATGAAAGGCCATGAATGAGGTCAAACGCCTGTAGACATATGAGAGCAGGAATCCGCTGTCTAGATCTACCAGTACTGACGTCACAGACGAAGGTGGTGTTCGAGTCGTCGACGGGAACTTCTTCCCAATAGAGGGATATGCAAGATGTCCTATATGCTTGGTATTCTTGCACCTTTCGTTGAGCATCTGCTAATGCACTGTAATCCAATTACAGGTGAATGGCAGCCAATGGGCCTCGGCAATGGGATTCATTTTCCCAGGGACATGTTGAAGGGTGCAATTATATTAAGCCATGGCAGAGAGATGCATGTGGTGCTGGGTGGATCAGGCGTCGGACTGTCGAATGAGGGTGTGCACCAGAGGCATGTGATCAGTGTAAATGAAAAGGGCGTACCTTCCAGAAACTGGCAAAAATAATGGACAGCTCTATGCACCAATAGCAATTCGCAGTTGAAGGTGGAGTTGCTGGATTCCACCTTGGACAGTTTTCTACTGAAAAAGGCCAAATGGCAGGACAATCTATTGATCAGCTGCCTGAGTACTGCACCAGTGGTGACGTCGTTGGCATTAATGGAGAGGAGAGGGGCATGTGGCAAAGGAAAAGTATAGAGTATCAGTAGCTGATATTACATTCTTTGCATTGAAAAAAGGCTGCTTCTTGAAAAAACTCCACTTCAGATCTGGTGGCTTGCCCTTGAGGGAGGCGTAGAGAGGGGTAAGAGTGGCAGCCATAGCAGGCAGGAAACGGTAATGAGAGTTGATATTTACCAAGAATTCTCTTAGCACTTTTATGGTCGAGGGAGTGGGGGGATTTTGAACAGCTTCTACCTTCTCATCAAGGAAGTTTACTCCTTCAGGAGTGGTGCAGTGTCCTAGGAACGATACTTCGTTGGTACTAAAGGTACAGTTGCGTACCGGTCTACAAGGCCATTTTGTTGTGGAAGGTCGAGCACTATACACAGGTAACAGAGGTGTTTTTCTTTGGAGGAAGAGAACACAAATATATCATCCATGTATCCTTCACATAAAGAGGGTCCTCTAATATGTCATCCATTAGGCATTGGAAAGTGTCCCCAGCATTATGAAGGCCAGAACAGGAGTAGTTGAAGGTTTATGTACCAAAAAAGGTGTTGATGGTGGTTTGGGTATTTCTTTTAGGTTCATAGGCACCTGGGATACTCTTTCAGAAGGTCGAGTGTTGAGAAAACCTTCGCTCTATACAAGTAAAAGGTATTGTCAGCGATGTCTGGGTTTGGGTAGTGATCCTGATCTTTGTGCGAATTCAGGTGCGACTAATCCTCACATGGTCGCAGAGAGCCATTTTTCTTCGGAACAATGAGTAAGGGGAACCCCCATGGACTTCAGGTCTTTTGCCAAAGGTATATCTATTCCATATAGGTAAATGTTTGCTTAGCTGCAGCTAAACGGTACGATGCTAGATGCCTGAATCCGGAGAATAGTGGGAGCCCAGTAGTCTTGATATTGTAATAAACTCCCCTTTGGCAGGAACTATGGGTATTTGACAAAACTCTTGACGTAAAACTTCTGAGTATGTCGTGAGTAGGTGGGTAAAGGCATCAGTAGGGTCACTGATGGGCAGAGCGAGCCAAAAGGGGCCGTGTTAGAGAGGGGTCGAGGAGTATGAGTCTGTTTTGACTGACAGGTGAGCTACATCAACCAGGAGATTTAAATGTGAGAGGATATTCACACCGAGCATTTGCAATGTGACGTTCGAACCAAGAAACTTCCGAATATATTTGGCAATTCTAAACAATAATGTAGATCTATTGACCGCTACTAGGTGGAGGTCGGTAGAATTAGACAGACTATAACTTATCCTTGGCAGAAGCGAGCAACAAGTGCCAAATGCCTACCAAAAATCACGTTTCTATACCTGCATCTTGTAAATAGCAAAGATTTCGGACAGTGGAGCCTACCTCCACTAGTGATGGCCTACATACACTTTTTTGGCCACTGACAGCCATTTGCACTTTTCTTTGTAGCAGCCCCAATTCTGGAATTGTGGTATCATAACAGTGGCTGTTTTGCATCAGTAAGTGGCTGAAGAGGTCCTTGGTTTGCGGAAATTGAAGGGTAGTATATATGGTTGGTGAGTGGCTTTTTCACCGCTCTGGCATGTCATGACGTATGAAACTTCTGCCATAGCTCCCTGCTTGATCATATAGTGTTCCACAACTCCCTAAAACTTTTCATTTACTTTTAGATTTGAGTGATAGACATTCCTTATGTGGTGGTGTTTTAGCAACCACGAGGGGCAATATTATATAACAAATATTGGAGAATGAAGTTGTAGGACTCCTTAAAGTTGTATACACAAAACACTTTCATTTTCAGACAACTACCCTATCATGTAGTGTCATTATCAATTGCACGCCAACTGCTCTATTGATTTTGAAAGCGATCTTGCTATAATTATTATAAATGAAATACAAATACAAATAATAATCCATCTTTATAGAGATCCCCAGAATGGAACCTCGACAAAAAAAACTATGATAGATATCACTAGATTAGCTAAATTCAAGAGAATGCAGGGCCGATTTAAAGTGTTAATGATGCCATAAAGTTACTGAATGGAACTCGCCATAAAATAGAAATCGATTAGATTCCCAAAACCACAGGGTCATTTAAACGATGACCAGTCCCGCGGTGGTCATCAAAATTAACTGCCTTGCAATGAGCTGCAAAAAATATTTGACTTGATTGTGTAGACATTGTACAGAGGAGAATTTAAAATTATACAAAATATGTAGAACATAGTACTCTTGTGCCATGAAAGAAGTTGGTCTCCAGTCTTGGGTATCTTTTGTTTCCTCAGTCAAAAGCACAAAACCACATCCTTCTGTATGGAGGAGAATAAAAAAAAAAAATAGCAGGCAAATTTACCATCAACCTACCACGAGTTTTGAAGGTGAATGATCAGTGTGTGACTGGAGCAATTAAGGTTAGCAATAACCTGGCTGATCATTTCTCAAATGTATCTTACAAGTGTGAAGTAGATACTGTTCACCAGTATACGAGCCCTGAAAAACAGGAAATATTAGATATATGAACATTAAAGGAAGAATCTTACAATACACCATTTTACTGAAAGATGATTTGATTTTGCTCTTGCTCCCGACAGAATTCAATATACAATGATGACAGATACATATGTTAATATCAAATAAACTATTTTAAACCTTATCAATAAAATATAGAATTATTATAGTTTTCCAAGTTTTTGGGAACTAAGCATTATTTTGTCTTTTTTTTTAAACAAAGTAGGAAAAAGTGTTTTAGCAGCAAACAATCGACCATTCGCATCACTGACTTAATGAATAGAACTCACCATAAAACAGAAATCCAATCGATTCCACAAATCACACGGTTATTCATATGATGACTTGTCCCGTGGTGGTCTTCAGACTTAAGTGCCTTTCTCAGAGGCGCCAGAAAATCTTTGACTAAATTGTGTAGATGTCGTACAGAGGAAAATTTTATAATATACAAAAAAAGTAGAGCACCGTTCTTCTTATGCCATGAAAGAATCTAGGCGCTAGTCTTGGGTATCTTTTGTTTCCTCAGCCAACAGTACAACACCAACATCTTCTGTATGGAAAAAAAAAGTAAAAAAGATAGTAGTCAAATTTACCCCCAAAACACCACAAGTGTTGAAGTGGAATGGTCAATATGTTACTGGAGCGGCTGAGGTTAGCTATATCATGGCTGATCATTTCTCAATTATATTATGCAAGTGAGGAGAAGTTCTTGGTCACCAGAATTGGAGCAATGATAAACAGAAAATATTAGATTTTACAACAAGAAAGGAAGAAACTTAGAATACACCATTTACTGAAAGATGATTTGATTTTGCACTCTCTATCCGATGGAAATCATTATATAAGAATTAAACATGTACCTGTTATTACCAAAATGCTTATTTTGAACATGATTAGCAAAATCTAAAATGATCATAGTTTTCCAAGTGTTTGGGAGCTAAACATATTTTTACCTTCCAAAACATTGTAGGAATATGTTTTTTAGCAGGATGCACTTGACCAAATGGATTAACGTCATATGTTTGTTAGATCACATAGAAGATATTCAATGCAAGAATTGTGTGAAACCTAGAGAAGAAAGATATTCTATCACCATTCCAGTGGGGATTTAGAAAAATGCACTTAGCAACTGATGTGTTAATATTACTTGTTTGTGAAGCCTTTGCTTAAAAACAGGACCATGCAATATTTTTTTTTTTCACCTCGACAAAGAAAAGGCACATGATACTGCATAAAAATAAGGTGTACATACAGCAATTATTGATTTAAGATTAAGAGGAGAGCTATCGTTGCTCATTAAAGCATTTGTTTCACATAGATTTCTTCTTGTTCTTCATGTTAAAGTAGGTGGAACTTTCAAAAAGGAGATTTCAGGAAGAGGGAATTCCCAAGGGGAGGGATATGTGTGTAACCCTACTTGTATTAGCCATCAATGGGACATATGTCCCTTCATTCCTCAATATATTATGTCGATACTGTTTGTAGATGATTTATCCATATCATTTGCAGGAGCTAGAATATCCGTAATTGAAAGAAAATTACGACTCTCAATTCACAGAATAATTTAATGGTCTCTTTTAAGAATGATATACCTCAAAATAAAAAAAAATACAGATGAGAAATGAAGTTGAATATCAACTACAATTGAAACACATTGAAACTATTATAAATACTCCATTTCTCCACAATAGACGGTAAATCTCTTTGATAAAAGGACAATGAAAAAGATAGCAACAGATATAGTAGGCATTATTAAAAAAACCTTCCTATGGCCAAAATATTGCATTACTTAAAAAGAAAAAAAGTACAATTACAATAAGAGTATTGTAGTTATATAAATATTTCGATAGAAAAAACTGATAGAGATATATGGTGAAGATGATACCATGAACGCAGAAGTTTGAAACTAAAAACATAACTAATTGATTGTATGTCTGCTATATATATCAGAAGATATCTAAATAAAATAAATCTTATTATTATATACACTTTATATAGCGAGATTTTCCCAACTAAGCATATTTATTCCCAATATAACATTGAAAGTTAGAATAGTTATAAGATCTTTCATCCTTCCTTCAAAAGAACCTAGAGATCAAAGGCCAATTGATGTAAATTCATTCACCGGATCGTGTAGGCAGCGGAAGTTCAGTGCAATAAGCAAACATCCTATAAGATTCTCAGATTTCAGATGCTTCATTCTCTCTCTCTCTCTCTCTCTCTCTCTCTCTCTCTCTCTCTCTCTCTCTCTCTCTCTCTCTCTCTCTCTGTATAAGAAATGGGTGAGAGATCCTAATCTTTCTTTATTTAAAGATTAATAAACAAATTCAAAGTTAGCATTGTCAGATATGTCTCTTGGCTTGTTAGTAGGAATAAGCAATAAAGATTTGCATTTAGATTGTGAAAGGCCAAGAGAAAGGTTGCAACTCAAAGGCAGGAAGCAATCAACTGAGTAACTTTATTATAGAACACTCTCCTTTATATAAAAACCTCAAGGGAACAGGTATTTTCATGTTCACAAGACAGACAATGTTACAGAAGAAAACCGGAGACATGATTATTCAGGTTCTTTTTGGTGCGAGGGAAGAGCGCAGATACAAGCATAATATATACAAAATAATTTATGTACGATCCTGTGACACACGGTTGGTACATGGCTCCCCCCCTAAAAATGACATACTGTACATGTTAAATAGGGCGCCCTGATCTAGAGAGGCGAACTGGAGGCGGGTCATCTGGCAGAAGATAAGCAGGTTTTAGACGATTAATGGAGACCCAGTCTTCTTTTCCACGAATGTTTAGCAGGAATGCTTTCGGACTGCGTCGGATTACAAGGAAAGGGTCTGTGTAAGGGGGTGTTAGCGGTGGCTTGCTAGTGTCGTTGCGCAAGAAGACGTGCGTTGCAGAGTGCAAGTCCGTTGGTATGCGATGCTTCGCTGGGGGCTTATAAGTCTGGCGGCACGGAGTAAATTTTCCCACGACGTGACGTATGCGCTGGAGATCGTCGGAAGAGTTTGTAGAAGGAAAAAATTCGGCAGGGACGACCAACGGGTCGCCATACACCATTTCAGCTGCCGAGACGTTGAGGGCATCTTTTGGAGTTGTCCTGAGTCCCAAGAGGACCCAGGGAAGCTGAGTAAACCAGTTGCAATCCTTGCAGTGGGACATCAAAGCTGCTTTGAGGGTGTGTTGAGAATGTTCAACCATTCCATTGGCAGCGGGGTTGTAGGCCGTTGTCTGATGTAGGGTGATGCCCAGGAGATTCGCTAATGATGTCCACAATTGAGAGGTGAAAGTGGTTCCCCTGTCAGAAGTAATATGCTCAGGGATACCAAATCTTTAAATCCATCCAGAGAGTAAGGCAGATGCACATGAAGCAGACGTTGCAGTTTCCATGGGAATGGCTTCAAGCCAACGAGTGGAGCAGTCGATGACAGTAAACAAGTAACGATGTCCTTATGATGTGGGTAGGGGGTTTACAACGTCGACGTGAATGTGTGCGAAACGACGCTGAGGTTGAGGACAGGTGCCCACTCCTGAATCCGTGTGTCGATGTACTTTGGAAGTTTGGCAAGAAGTACCGGCGCGGACCCAATCCTTAGCATCATTAGAAATGCCGTGCCAAATGAACTTTGCCTTCAGCAGCTGTGCAGTAGAACGGCACGAGGGATGTGAAAGGCCGTGAATGAAATCAAACACCTGACGCCACAGAGGAGGGTGGTGTTAGAGTCTTCGAGGGGAAAGTCTTCCCAACGGAGGGTCGTGAAGGGTATCCTACATGCTTGATTCTATAGATCCTGTCGTTGGGCTTCAGCCAGGGCGTTGTAATCCAATCCCAGTTTAACGGCAGCCAACGTGTTTCTTGACAGGGCATTGGCAACGGGATTCATTTTCCCAGGGATGTATTGAAGGGTGCAATTGTATTCAGCCACGGCGGAGAGATGTCGGCGTTGACGGGCGGACCAGGCGTCAGACTGTTGACTGAAGGCATGCACAGAGGAATGTGGTCCGTGCGAATGACGAAGGGCGTACCTTCTAAGAAATGGCGAAAGTGACGGACAACCAAGTGCACCGCCAGCAATTCTCGATCGAAGGTAGAATAACCCGATTCTGCCTTGGACAGTTTTCTGCTGAAGAAGGTCAATGGGCGGGGCGAGCCGTTGACCACCTGTTCGAGTACTGCACCAATAGCGACATCGCTGGCATGGGTGGAGAGAAGGAGAGGGGCATGTGGGATAGGAAAAGTGAGAGCCACAGCAGTTGATAGGGCTTTCTTTGCATTGCAGAAGGCTGTTTCTTGAAGGGGACCCACTTCAGGTCCTTTGGCTTGCCCTTGAGGGAGGCGTAGAGGTGAGCAAGACTGGCGGCAATGGCTGGCAGAAAATCGTGATGATAGTTGATCATGCCCAAGAATTCCTGCAGAGCTTTGACGGTCGAGGGCGCGGGGAAGTTCTGAACGGCTGCTACCTTCTCAGGGAGGGGATGGACTCCTTCAGGAGTGATGCGGTGCCCTAAGAACGAAACTTCGTTGGCGCCAGAGGTACACTTGTCGTACCGGACTATAAGGCCGTTTTGTTGCAGGTGGTCGAGCAGGATGCACAGGTGACGGAGGTGTTCCTCTCTTGAGGAGGAGAACACAAGTATGTCTTCCACATAACATACACAGAAAGGGAGATCCCTGAAGTTGCAATCCATGAGACGTTGAAACGTGGCCCCAGCATTACGAAGGCCAAAACAGGAGTAATTGAAGGTGTATATACCAAACAGAGTGGCGATGGCAGTCTTGGGGATGTCTTGTGGGTTCATAGGCACCTGATAATACCCCTTCAGGAGGTCGAGCGTAGAGAAAACCTTCGCTTTGTTTAGGTAGGAGGTCACGTCGGCAATGTTTGGGAGGGGGTAGTGATCCAGTTCTGTTTGCATGTTCAGGCGCCTGTAATCCCCGCACGGACGGAGGGAGCCGTCTTTCTTCAGAACGAGGTGTAAGGGTGACGACCATGGGCTGGAGACCTTTTGGCAAAGGCCCATTTTCTCCATTTCGGCGAACGTCTGTTTGGCGGCTGCCAATCGTTCCGGTGCCAGACGTCTGAATTTTGCGAAGACTGGGAGTCCCGTCATCTTGATATGATGATAAATACCGTGGATGGTAGGAACCGTGGGCGTTCGGCGAAGTTCTGGACGGAAAACTTCCGGGTACGACGTGAGGAGGTGGACGTAGGCATCCGTGGGTGCCCTGATGTGGAGAGCGAGGTTAGAGGGGGCGGGTTGAAGAGGTGTCGACAAGTACGAGTCTGCGTTGACCAATCGTCGGTGGGCAACATCGACCAGAAGGTGGAAATGAGAGAGGAAATCCGCACCGAGGATTGGCATTGTGACGTCAGCAACGAGAAACTTCCAATTGAATTTACCGTTTCTGAACGATAATGTGAGGTTCTTGTAACCGTAGGTGGGTATCGCAGATCCGTTGGCAGCTACCAAGCGGACGTCGGCAGATGTAGACAGACTACGTCGTGCCTTGAAGAGTTTCCTTGGCAAAAGAGAACGACAAGCACCCGTGTCTACCAGAAATTGCATGCCCGTTCCTGCATCCTGTAAAAAGAAAAGATTAGAAAAATGGGAGGCCACCGCCACGAGCAATGGCCTACTTACATGTTTTTGGCCACTGACAATCCTTGGCACATTTCTTCGCGGTTGCCCCGAATCTGAAGTGGTAGTAGCAAAACTGCGGCGGATGAGAGGTAGTAAGTGGCTTTAGAAGTAGTTCGTTGGGGCGCGAGCGATTGGTGGGTGTCTTTGTCGCTGCTTCGGCACGTCACAGGGCAGGCGTTTATGTCCTACGGCATTCATGTCAGCTTCGGTTGACGTTGAATAGGCATCCTCTTCGTCAGGGGTGGAGGCGTTGATGGAGGTCTTGAAGTGGCTGTCCATAAGGGCGTCGGCTTTGGTCATCAAGTCCTTTATGGGTAAACTATCGACATTGGGTATGGCAGCACGTATAGGTCCGGGTAAACAGCGTATCCAAAGGGCACGAAGTAGGTTCACCTCATGAGGAGAGCCGTCTGCGGCAGGTTGAAGGCGATCAATACTGGTCATTTCCCTGAGGGCAAGCGAAACCCTTTGGTCCCCCAACGGTTGTTGGGAGAGCTGAAAAAGCTTTGCTATACGGGCGGCTGGCGACGACAAGTGCTGCTGCAGAAGGTATGTTTTGAGGGCGTCATACGCTATTGGGGTGTCTCCTTGTTCACAAAGGCAGTTGGATATTTCCGGGAAGGTGTCCTCGGTATCGCCGCGAGAACATAATCTGCTTTGGTGGTTGAGCGAGTCACGCCCTTGATGCGAAACTGGACTCCTGTGCGCTGAAACCAAGCAAACACCTCTCCGCTGGCAAACGATGAAATTTTGAATGGGGCGTCCGCAGCGCCAACTGCCGTAGATTCCGCCATAGTACCAACGATGGAGGGGCGAGGGGGTGGGGGTGGAAGGCGGTGGGAGCAAGTCGACTTCTGGGGTCACCAATGTGACGGGCCGATAGAAAGGTTGCGACTCAAAGACAGGAAGCAATCAACTAAGTAACTTTATTATAGAACACTCTCCTTTATATACAAAACTTCACGGCAACAGGCCTTTTCATGTTCATAAGACAGATATTGTTACAGAGGAAAACCAGAGACATGATTATTCAGGTTCTTTCTGGTGCGAGGG
>NC_090734.1:40144810-40153402 GCF_036898095.1 Palaemon carinicauda
GTATCCCGAACAGAGATTTCATCTCGCAAGGGGCGATTGGCAAGAAACGAATTCGGGAAAGAAAAAGGGGGAGCCGCTCCCAAGGCTCCCTATCTTCCGATTCGTATGCGTGCCTGGCGCGAATCCTGGCGCCATCTGTATTCCTTGTAGCGTACACGAGGTGCTACAGATACTGTATGTAGGGAGGGGTCCTACGGCCCTTTCTTAGAAAGGCAAGGGCGGGTCCATCAGGACGACATGGCCATCTCACCCAAAAATAGATTTTTCGCTTCGCTCAAAATCCGTTTTTTGGGCTCAAGCCATGTCGTCCTGATGGAAGTATACCAGAGCATTACTGTATCTGTGGATTCTCAGAACGTGCCGTACTCCCCGGATGTAATTTTTCCCGGTCGACTAGACCTAGAGACCTAAGATGTTACCGTTATACATCTTTTCAACTAACTATAAACCATGTTAGAGCTTCATGCCCCCTACAGGGAAGAGTCCTACTAGACTCTGGAAAAGTCTCGAAGAGTACATATACCTATGTATAAATACCAGGCAAGCTAATATAGTAGTCTCGCCCTATATTAAGTAAAGCATAGTTTGTAAAGAATCACTGCGTCAATATGAAATATCGACCAGTTCTCCGCACAATACTTGTATTGGACAAAGGTTTTATATCCGCATAGGAGGAAAACCAATGCAACATAGCTTGCATAAAGGAACAATTCTATTAGAATTATCCCAGATAAGGTACATTGAATGAATGCTCAATTATACCAATAAATTGACACAGGTGAAGGAGACGCAAGGTTCTCAAGAACCAGTTTATTAACAGGCAATAAATAGACAGGTTAACCACAATTATATATATATATATACATAAGAAGAGGATAACCCAAAACTTTAAGCATAGGTATGATAGTAAACAGAACTTGTTTGTCTGAAAGAAAAAACATTAAATACCACTTTTAAGATACCGAGGTATCAAAGTCATAAAAGTCTGTATTACAAATCCATGTCATTAGCGTTAGAAATGCTCGGCACACATGTCTGCACTTATGCTAGGTTCACCTTCAGAAATGGAACAGTCTACATGGGCAACACAGTGCCCTCACTTAGTTTGTAGTACAGTATGTAACTACACACTCACCCTGGAATTAATCGTCCCAATTAAGACCACTGTTCCTCGCAGAGTTAAACAGTAGGGTTAACACCGCGACCCACTGCTACCACAGATATCTTTAGTTCCTCTACTTGCTTCGCATAGTGGCGAAAGAACACTCTGGAAGACTTCCAGCCAGTGTATGAACGGAGATGTTCAAAATCCATACAATTAAAGAAATTTAAGGATGAGGCAACTTTCCTCGGATCGTGACCTGCGGGTGTACTGTCAGGATCCGCTCTGTGAATAAAATATGTGATTTTCGCTCTGAGTTGATTCAGAGATAAATTTGAGCCTGATGTTTCTCCCCTGAATAGTTGACCACCCTAGAAGTCTGAAGTTCTATGAAGATAGACCTTTAGGCATTCTACTGGACATAGAGATGCATCTTCTTTCAGAGGGCAGATTCTCCAGGGACCCCACCTGTTGGTGGGTAACTCATTCTTGGCGAGAAACGTAGGATCCGGAAACAGGTTCAGTTCTCCCACATCCAGGAACTGAACATGACCTGCCTCTCTTGAGAGGGCTACAATCTCACTAACCCTGGCCCCGGACGCGAGTGCAAATAGGAAAATAACTTTTTGTGTCAAATCCTTTAACGCACACTCTTCATTGCTCAACAGAGAGGCGAAATGAAGAACTTGTCTAAAGACCATGAAATGGGCTTTGGAGGTGCTGAAGGTCTGAGCCTAGCGCAGGCTTTCGGGACTTTATTAAAGATCTCGTTACCTAGGTCGACCTGGAAGGCATATAGAATGGGTCTTGTCAAAGCAGACTTACACGCTGAAATCGTGTTAGCTGCCAATCCTTGACCATGGAGGTGGAGAAGAAACATAAGCAGAAGTCTGTCAAGATCTCCTGCGGATTCTTCGCCTTGACAAAAGGCCACCCATTTTCTCCAAGATGACTCATATTGCCTTCTAGTATATTTGCACTTATATTCCTCAAGGAAGTCTATGCTAGCTTTCAAAATCCCGAAACGCTTTCTCACCGCTAGGGAGAGAAAATCATGAGCTGCAGGGTCCGGGTTTTCTGTAATGAAGCGCAGACAGTTGACTTCTGGACTCGCTGGGTCAGAACTGGATCTGGTAGCAGTACAAACTTCAGCTACAGTTCCAATGCCAGGGGGAACCACACGCTGTTCGGCCACTTGTGGGCCACTATTGCCGCTACCCCTTGAAGGATCTCAGTTTGTTGAGGACCCTCAACAGAATGTTGTGAGGAGGGAACAGATAAATCTTGGACCATCTGTTCCAGTCGAGGGACATTGCGTCCACTGCTTCCCCTAAGGGGTCCTCGTACGAGGCACGTACAGGGGCAACTTCTTGTTGTCTTTTGTCGCAAAGAGGTCTATCTGCAGTTCTGGGACTTGATTCAGAATGAAGGAGAATGATCCTGCGTCTAAGGACCATTCCGACTCTATCGGTGTGAACCTGGATAGAGCGTCCGCTGTCACATTGCGGACTCCTTGAAGGTGAACTGCCGACAGGTACCACTTCTTCTTTTCCGCCAATCGGAAGATGGCCAACATCACCTGGTTGAGAGGTGGTGACCACGATCCTTGTCGATTCAAGTATCTCACAACTACCTCGCTGTCCATCACCAACCTTAAGTGGATCGAGTGATGCGGGGAGACTTTCTTTAAGGTAAGGAGCACTGCCCTAGCTTCTAGAAAGTTTTATGTGAAAGGTCTTGAATAGCTTAGACCAAGTCCCGTGGACTTTTTTCCGATGAGAGTGACCTCCCCATCCCTTCTTCGAGGCGTCTGAGTGAATCGTCACCGACGGGTGAGGTGGCTGAAGAAGAACCGACTTCTTTAGATGTCTCGCTTGGGACCAAGGCCTGAGAAGAGTACTTAGCCGAAGCGGCTGGTCTTCTCAGATATCTTCGCGCGTTTGATGCATAACTTCTCCAAACACCGATTGCATCCTTTAGCTGTGCTCTTAGCACTGGGTCTGTCACCGAAGCAAACTGGAGAGAGCGCAGTACCCTCTCCTGCTCGCGTCTTGTTATCCTTTCGGAATCTAGAAGTCTCTTGACAGAACCCGCTATCTCCTTCCTTTTCTTCGCCGTGATTGAGAAACGGTGTGACAAAAGGTCCCAGTGGATTCCCAGCCACTGGAACTTTTGAGATGGAGAAAGTCGAGACTTTTTTCTGTTGATCTTGAAGCCTTGGTACTCTAGGAACTGGATCACTTGACTGGAAGCTTGCAAGCATTCTGTCTCGGATGCTGCCCACACCAACCAGTCGTCCAGGTAGGCTACTACCTGAATTCCCTTTAGGCGTAATTGTTTGAGAGCTACGCTCGCAAGCTTCGTAAAAATCCTTGGGGCTATGTTTAGCCCGAATGGCATGTCTCCGAAGGCGTATAGTCTTCGTTGTAGCCTGAACCCTAGGTAGGGGGAGAGTCGATGGCTAATTGGAATGTGCCAATAGGCGTCTGACAAGTCTATAGAGACGGAATATGCCCTCTTGGGCAGTAAGGTCCTTATGTGTTGCAGTGTTAGCATTTGGAATTTGCAATTCACTATGAACTTTTTGAGTGGCGACAAGTCCAGAATGACTCTGAGCTTTTCCGAGTCTTTCTTGGGAACACAAAACAGCCTCCCTTAGAAATTGATGGTCTTCACCCTTCGGATCACCTTATTTCTCCAACAGTTCTTGAACGTACTCCTCCATAACGGGGGTGGAGTGTTGGAAAAACCGAAGGCACGGGGGTGGAGTGCTGTACCTGCACCAGCCCAGTCCATTCTTGAGTAGCCTGTGGGCCCAGGGATCGAAGGTCCACCGATCCCGAAATTTCAGAAGTCTCCCTCCTACCGGTATCACCTCACTTGGACTGCCGTCCTGAGGTCTTGCCTTCCTGACCACGACCACCCCTGAATCCCCTTCCCCTTGAGGGGCGTCTAGATGAGCCTCTGGCTGCTCCTCTAGGCTTTGCTCGAAAGGAAGTAGACTGCCCTTCGAACGCTGTGGTGAATGCCGTGGACTGTGTCGACACGGCCTGGGGTACCCACTGAAAAGTGGTCGGGGTTTGTGCCACGATCTGGGGCATTGGGGGCAATGGCAATTGCAGTTGCTGTTGCTGTCTAACAGGCTTGGCTGGCCGAGACAGTAGCCTAGTCCTCATAGTCTTCCTCTTTGGTTGAGGACCCTCATCCGGGGAAGACTTTCTTTGGATATCCAGGCCCCACTTCTGGAGAAGGTTTCTATTCTCCAAGGCGGCCTTATCAATAACTTCTTTGACCAAGTCAGTAGGGAAAAGGTCTTTTCCCCAAATGTTGGAGGAGATTAGTTTCTTTAGCTCGTGCCTCACCGTAGCCGAGGTAAACACGAACTCCCTACAAGCTCTCCTTGCCTTGACGAAGCCATAAAGGTCCTTCGTCACTGTGGCCAGATGAGTCTTGGCCACTACCATGAACATTCCATGGACCTTGGGGTCACTTGCCATCGTCTCGAGAGTAGTCTGAAGAGACATTGAGGCAGTCAGTCTTTCTTTTGTATCGAACTCTCTTCGCAAAAGAAAGTCAGACAGCTTAGGGAGGTCCTCGCCAAACTGACGTCCGGCAATATCAGCCTCCAACTTTCCAACTGAGAACGTAAGATGGACGTCCTTCCAGTCTTTGTGGTCCATAGGCAGGGCCAGCAACAAGGGTTTACACTCCTCTAGGGAGGGGCAAGGCTTGCTGGCCTCGACTGCTTTTAGTACAGCCAGAAACCCTTTCTGTAAAAAGGGGAAGGCTCTAGTAGGCGAGGACACAAAGGAAGGGAGCTTCCTGTCCAATACGGCTACCTTTGAGTTAGAGAAGCCCCTCTCTTTCATCGAGGATGAAAGTAGAGCTTGAGCCTTAACATGGTCCATCACTATGACCTCCTTCGGCTCTGTCTCCTCCTTTGAAGCTGGTTCCTTCCTCAGCCGGACATAACAGTCCGGATATGTTGCCTTGCTGGGCCAGAATTCCACCTCCTCCAGGGGAACTGAGCCCAGCTTATCCGAGATATCGATCTTTCCAGTCGTCATTGGCATGTGCTCAGCATACCTCCATGAGTTAGCATCTGAGCACAAGGGAAGGTCTTTTACATTGAGCTTTTTTGGGGGCCCATGTGATTCTGCAAGGCACTGCATTCGCAGTTCCATTGCAGCCGCCTTCTCCTGATTCTCCTTCTGCATTTGTTGGATCATTCCAACAATAGAAGAGAGGGCCTCTCCCAGCTCTACTGGGAGACCGGCCGATGTTGAGGGAATAGGCTCCGGAATCTGAACCGGAGTAGCCGACACCTCGTCGACGTCTACCTCTACAACGTCTGGGGCTTGAACTTCATCCTGGGCTTCTACCAGGAGGTCTTCCTCCAGAAACTCGTCCACATCAGACATCCTGTCATCTAACTGGATGTCTTGCATCACGACTGCGACTTCAGCATCCACCTGGATCTGAACTTGGGGGATCTCCTCTTGAGGCTGGGGAATCACTGCATCAGCTGATGCCTTAGGGAAAAGATACGCCCTCATCTTCTCAATTGGAAGATAAGGGCCAAAAGTGTTCTTTTGGAAGCCCCTTACCCAGGTACGAGGCTTCTTCCTAGCTATATCCCTTGATTCCTCCACCCTAGGGGGATCAAAGGTCTCAGTAATCAGGTTGGTGCACACAGTACATACCTGAGGGTCCCAATACCGGAGATCATCCTTGGAGACAGTGCATGCTGCGTGTCTCTTACAAAACTCATGTCCGCAGAGGTTCTTGCTGCGGACGTTGCAAAAAGCACTTCCGCACTTCGGAGTGTCCTTCTGTAAAGAGAAGAAATTTCCATGAGTATCAAGTGAACTATGTATCACTGGATATGCATAGTATAGCATAACAATTCAGAAAGGAAAGACACACACTTGTGTTTCCCTCATAACCCATTGCTGCAGCCTTCCAGATAATAAAATCAAATGGTTAATCTCTTCTAGAGTAACCAATGCAAAGTTTCCAGAGGAAACAGGTGGAGCTCACACCTAAGCAATGATTTTAAAAACCTGGATAATAGACAGGAAAGAACTCACTTTCCTATCTGTAGGGCAACAGCAAAGGACTGTGCAAGAGAACACAAAAGTGTTAGAACACACAGTGCTGTACCAAAACCCATACTATAGTTTTCCTCTTACTGTATATGTTATACTGAAGAATACTAGTACAGTATAGGAGGATACGTGCCGGCCGGCACCTGCCGGCCGGCACACACCACAACTAGCTTTAAAGTATACTACTTAACAGCTATAATGCGGCAGAACTCTGGTTCAAATGCATGTGCCTGTCGGCAGCAATTGCCGGCTGGCAAAAGCCAATGTCGGCCGGCAATGGCTGCCAGACGGCAACTACACAAGGTAGTACCCAGCTGCTGGCCACACTCTTGGTGACCGGCAGACAAGGGCTGACATGAGCCGGCTGGCAAAGGTACAGGACCGATGCCAGCCTGCAGCAAAAGAACCAGAGGACTACACCTGCCCGGCTGCCGGCCTCATAGGCCGGCAGCCGGGTCGGGTACAGCACTAGAAGAAAAATAGGGCAATCCGAAAGAGTGCATATAAGGAAGGGGAGAATCTAATTCAGGCTTCCTGGCCAATGCCGTCTGGCTCTACAGGCAGGCATGGATGAGGGACCAAGGGAGGTCCGGGCAGCACTCAAAATATATGACCCTTGCCAGTCGGCAGCTCAGCCGGCCGGCAGGGGGCTGAGTCAATTCCACATCCTAACCTATACTACGTCCAGATGTAGAACGACGTACAGTACTGTAATAGCTAGGCCATTACGGAGATAGAGGGGGAAGGGACAAAAGAGGGTCCTACCAACCTTGCTTTAGTGACGGATCACCCGCAGCCAAGAAACTTATCTTAGCCTAAGGGAGATCTAAGGGGGGAGGCCAGCAATACTTGCCAGCTTCCAGAGCACTAAAGCAAGGAAGGTGTTGCCACTCCCAGGGAAAGAAACTTATCCTCCCCCGAGAACAGCAACAAGGACTAGTCTGGTAGATCACAAAAGAAGGAATCATATCCACAGAAACCATCGGTAGTGACCTAAGGAGGCTAAGCCACCTTTGTCTGTGTCAGGCCAGCGAGGGAGACTCTACCCCAAGCCAGACAAGCACACACTCAGACTAAAAACTCTGTTGTTCTGTCCCTCTTTGAACCAGACTTACTGGAACAGGAAGGTACAGTAACACCCCAGTATAGTTTTATCGAAAATTAATTCGGAAAAAACCACTAGGGATAAGCCCAAGGCTTAAACAGAGGGAAAGGGATTGCAGACCTTCTCCGAAGAAAAGAAAGCAACCGGGGAGAAAGTATACTAAGGCTCCACAAGCAACTTAGCCTAGGCACCAAGAGAATCGATTACCTAAGTCATCGAAACTTACTCGTATACTATCTTGGAAATATTCCACACAATCTTAAATGTATAAAACATAGCCTAAAGCTTCAATAAAAATTTTTATTACACTCGGAAAAACCAAAATCAGCATGAAGTACTAGGACCAAACGACTAGGCTACATGGCCTAGCGTAGGCCAGAATGGCGAATACTTCCCCAAAATAATATTAAGCACGAAAGGAAATCCTATGTAATGCTAAATAGCTAAAATTTATTAAAGCAAAACAACTGGGAATGTCGCTCTGACTAAATAAACTTATACCTAGCGAGCGACAGCGTCCAAGACGCCTCCGGTAGGCTACGGCTCTTGTATCAAAGATTAATCCTATTAATCACTCAAAAATTTACCAAGATCCTACATTTATACATAAAAGACCTTATACTCAACTTATCAGAGGCCGACGAAGACGGAGAAGCCATGAAAAGTAGAATAAATCCAAGATTTGCGAGAAACACAGGAAAAAAAACCGAGTTGTTAAGCTATGCAAAAAGGAATACAGATGGCGCCAGGATTGGCGCCAGGCACGCATACGAATTGGAAGATAGGGAGCCTTGGGAGCGGCTCCCCCCTTTTCTTTCCCGAATTCGTTTCTTGCCAATCGCCCCTTGAGAGAAAAAATCTCTGTTCGGGATGCAGATTGCCATGTGGCGTGTCAAGAATACGTCCTCTGATGTGTCGCGATATCCCTTTCAGGAGGGATACTCACTCCAGGAGTTAGAATTCTGTTACCTTAAGGTAAATTCTCTGGGAATATCGCCGTAGTTGTAATATACCCTATATATATATATATATATATATATATATATATATATATATATATATATATATATATATATATATATATATATATATATATATATATATATATATATATATATATATATACACATATATATATATATATATATATATATATATATATATATATATATATATATATATATATATATATATATATATGTGTATATATATATATATATATATATACACATATATATATATATATATATATGTATATATATGTGATATATATATAT
>NC_090734.1:40153902-40171402 GCF_036898095.1 Palaemon carinicauda
GTTACTTCTTTTGATAATTGATTGATTAGAACAATGGTTTTTTACATTTCATATGGTACAGGTAACCTTTGGACCTACATAGAGCTATTCATAGAACAATATGGCACTCCCAAGCAAGCTACATGTCCTGTATTATCAGGTATATTTGGGAGGAGCTCAACAATCATTAGCGACGTGCCAAGAAGGGTCATCTCACATGACAGGTAAATTTGTTTAGGCGTCCAGAAATTTTTTTTTATGTTAATGTGGTTTAGTCTCAACGTTATAAATACATAAGCAAAATCATATTTATATATATATATATATATATATATATATATATATATGCATATGTATATATATATATATATATATATATATATATATATATATATATATATATATATATATATATATATATATATATATATATATATATATATATATATATATATATGCATATGTATATATATATATATATATATATATATATATATATATATATATATATATATATATATATATATATATATATATATATATATATATATATATATATATATATATATATATATATAAAATACACACACACATATAAATATATGAATATATATTACATATTTTATATATGTGTGTGTCTGTGTGTCTGTGTGTCTGTGTATAAGTGGTTATATATATAACGGATTTTGAGCGAAGCGAAAAATCTATTTTTGGGTGAGATAGCCATGGCGTCCTGATGGAAGGTTCCTTTTTGGTAGCTTCCTTGGGTATAAGACTACTAAGATATTCCCAGAGAATTTAACCACAGGTTATCACAGAATTCTAACTTCTGGAGCGAGTATCTCAAAGGTTTCCTTTTAAGACATCGTAATACAACAGGGGACGCGCATGTCTGAACGCGCCACATAGCTATCTTCACCCCGAACAGAGTTAATGCTTCGGTGTGTAAGGATTGAGAATAGCTGGGAGCCGTTCCACAGCTAATCTCACTCGTGGCTACTACTGATACTCGAGACGTAAACAAACGGACGCCATTGCTCTAATGACGTCACGCCCGTCTTCATCCTGAAGCCAGTTGCTGCCCATCACCATGATACAGTTGCATAGGGTGGGAACAAAACTGGACGAAGTAGTAGGGAGGGTCCATCAGGACGCCATGGCTATCTCACCCAAAAATAGATTTTTCGCTTCGCTCAAAATCCGTTTTTTGGGCTCAAGCCATGGCGTCCTGATGGAAGAGTACCAGAGAATCAATGTATCGTGGTAGATTTTCCCCCAGTATTAAGTGCCTAGGCATTGACAAAACAGCAAAGTAATCTTAGATAAAGAACCATAGGAACGAAGTATCCTGCCCCCCTTGGCAGGAAGTTCCCATGGGCTATGCCGACGTCAAAGTGGTATTGAAGGGCAATTCATCCTGAGAGAAGAACTTGAAGAACTTAGAGATGAAGCGGAATGTTTGGTATTAGTATAGGAACATTCTGAATTTAGACCAGTGGTGGTTGGGCACTGTGTATAGAGTTCATCTCTTGGTTATCAGAAGTAAGTATTCGTGTAGGAACCTTACTTAGACAGGGTGAATATAATTTAGGATTAAACATCTTAAATTCTTCATAACCATAAGAAAGGAGGAATAAATAAAACTATGACAGTATGTATTTCATAGTAAGTAGGAGCTGAAAGAGACGCATAAGTAATAAAATAGAAATTTTATTTCACAATGCAGAAATTAAATAATTTACAGCAAAAGTAAAGTTCATTTACAGTAATAATAATGTACATAGAAATAAAGGCTTGCTTTTGAATCTGAAAAGGAATTCCAGGATTAGTAGGTACTCGTTCTCGAGGAACGCAAGTCTTTAAATAACACATCATGCTCAAGGCATGCGGCACTTGTGTGACACTATGACATTTCACCTGGAATAAGAACAGTTATAAAAGCACTAAGTGTTTTTAGACATCACTATGAATCGCTCGAGGGTCAACATAGGCACCCGAAGAGTTAGAGTCCCAAGTAACTCACTGTTCTACGCAGAGTTAGGTGCAGGTTTCATAACACTACCTGCGGCTACCACAAAATGTTTGACTTCGTGCACTTGTTTCGCATAATGTTTAAAGAAAACTCGCGAGGACTTCCAGCCCGTGAAGTTTTTAAGGCTTTCAAAGTCCATGCTCTGAAAGAAGTTCAGAGAAGATGCCACTTTTCTAGGATCATGACCAGCGGGTGTACTGTTCGGATCAGCTCTGCGAATGAAGTAGGTGATTTTCGCTCTTAATTGTTTCAGTGACAGGTCGCTGCCCGATGTTTCTCCTTTGAAGAGTTGGCCTCCACCAAAGTTCGAAGTTCTGCGAAGATAGACCTTGACACTCTCTACTGGACATAGAGAGACATCCTCCTTCAGGGGGCATATTCTCCAAGGGCCCCATCTTTTGGTGGGTAATTCATTTTTAGCGAGAAACGTCGGATCAGGGGAGAGGGTCACTTCTCCTGAATCGGTAAACAGGATGTGTCCTTCTTCTCTTGATAATGCCACTATTTCGCTGACTCGAGCTCCCGAAGCGAGAGCAAATAAAAATATAACTTTCTGAGTCAGATCCTTGAGGGGGCATGAATCATTGTCCAAGTTGGAGGCGAAATGGAGTACCTTGTCTAGTGACCAGGAGATCGGTTTCGGAGGGGGTGCTGGACGTAGGCGAGCACATGCTTTTGGTAGTTTGTTGAAGATGTCGTTGGACAGATCAATTTGGAAAGCATATAGAATTGGTCTAGCCAAGGCCGATTTGCAGGTTGAAATCGTATTGGCTGCTAATCCTTGTCCATGAAGGTGAATGAAGAAGGACATACAGAAATCAATTGTGATTTCTTTAGGATTTTTTGCCTTGACAAAGGAGACCCATTTCCTCCAGGATGATTCATATTGCCGTCTCGTGGATTCGGTCTTGTATTCCACTAGGAAGTCTAGACTTTTCTTCGAGATCCCAAACCTCTTCTTTGCGGCAAGGGAGAGAAAATCATGAGATGAAGGTCCTTGATTTTCGATGATGAAGCGAAGACAGTCGACTTCTGTACTTGTTGAGAGAGAACTGGGCCCGGGAGAGGGATCAGCTTGGGCTGCAGCTCCAGGACCAGGGGGTACCAGTTGCTCCGGGGCCACTTGGGAGCCACTAGGGCCGCTGTCCCTTTGAAGGTTCTCAGTTTGGAGAGGACTTTCAACAGAAGGTTGGTGGGAGGGAACAGGTAGATCTTGGACCACCTGTTCCAGTCCAGTGACATGGCGTCCACCGCTTCTGCTTTGGGGTCCTCGTACGGGGCTACGTACAGAGGAAGTTGATTGTTGTCGCTCGTTGCAAAGAGATCTATCTGAAGTTCTGGGACTTGGTGAGAGATGAAGGAGAACGATCTTGCGTCTAGAGACCATTCCGACTCTATCGGGTTTGTCCGAGATAGAGCATCCGCTGTCACATTGCGGAATCCTTGTAGGTGAACTGCAGACAGGTGCCACTTCTTCTTCTCCGCCAGACGGAAGATTGGGAGAAGCACCTGATTTATCTGGGGCGATCTTGAGCCTTGGTGATTGAGACAACGAACTACCACCGAGTTGTTTAGGGTTAGACGGATGTGGATCGAGGGCGGCGGGGATAACTTCTTCAGAGTTAGAAGGACCGCCATGGCCTCCAAGATGTTTATGTGGAACGTCTTGAATAGTGGAGACCAGGTACCTTGAACCTGTTTCTGGTGGGAGTGACCTCCCCAACCTTCCAGTGAGGCATCCGTGTGGATGTTGAGTGATGGAGGAGGGTGTTGGAGAGGAATGGACCTTTTCAGGGCCTTTTCTTCCGACCACGGCTTTAGGAGGCGTCGTAGTCTGTTTGGAAGCCGTCTCTTGAGGTCTCTTCGAGCGATGGATGCCGAGCGTCTCCAGACTCCCGCGGCATCCTTTAGCTGTGCACGAAGCACTGGGTTTGTCACTGAGGCGAATTGTAGAGAGCCTAGAACTCGTTCCTGCTGTCGTCTTGAAATGCGTTTGGATTTCAGTAGTCGCTTGACAGACCCTGCTATTTCCTTCCTTTTCTTCTGGGGGATGGAAAGGCGGTGTGACTGAAGATTCCAGTGGATTCCCAACCACTGAAACTTCTGAGCTGGAGAGAGGCGAGATTTTTTCTCGTTGATCTTGAATCCCAGGTGTTCTAGGTACTGGGTAACTTCGTTGCAAGACTTTGCACACTCTTCGGGCGATGGAGCCCAGACTAGCCAGTCGTCGAGGTAGGCCATCACCTGGACGTTTCTTAGGCGGAGCTGTTGTACTATGGCATCCGCCAGTTTTGTGAAGATCCGAGGGGCCACATTGAGGCCGAAGGGCATGGCCCGGAAGGCGTAGCTTTTCCTTTGGAGTCGAAATCCTAGGTAGGAGGAAGCGTGATGGTTCATTGGAATGTGCCAGTAGGCATCCGCCAGGTCTATAGAGACCGTGTAGGAACCTTGAGGCAGAAGGGTCCTTATTTGTTGAAGCGTCAGCATCTTGAATTTGTTGTTCTCTATGAACTTGTTGAGGGGGGATAAGTCCAGAATGACTGAGTTTGTCTGAGTCCTTCTTGGGAACACAAAACAGTCTCCCTTGGAACCTGGTGGACTTTACCTTCCTTATCACCTTCTTGTTCAAGAGGTCTAGAACATATTCTTCCAGAAGGGGGGTTGATTGCTGGAAGAACTGCTGGAAGATTGGGGGTGGTTGCGTCCAACTCCAGCCTAGACCGTTCTTGATGATGCTGTGTGCCCAGGGATCGAAGGTCCAACGATCCTGGAATTGGCGGAGTCTTCCTCCCACCGGAAGCACTTCATTGCTTCTGGTGTCCCGAGGACTTGTTGCCTCGGCCGCTAGCTCCCTTTCCTCCTCTACCTCTGGAGGGACGGCGAGATGCGTCTCTGCTTGCACCCCTGAACGAGCCTCTACCTTTGGCATGAAAGGTAGTTGATGGTTGCTCAAAGGCAGGGGTGAAGACCGGTGACTGTGACAACACCGGTTGGGGGACCAATTGAAAGGTCTGTTGTGGTTGGGCAACCACTTGGGAGGTAGCGGGTCCCGGAAACTGACGTCTTTGCTGACGTTGCTGGGGTTTTGACTTCTGAGGTTTCCTCTTAGGCTGAGGTCCATCGTCCTGAGAGGGTTTCCTTTTCCTGGACATGCCCCACTTGTGGAGAAGGTTCCTATTCTCCGTGGCTGCTCTGTCAGTTATTTCCTTCACAAGGTCAGAAGGAAACAGGTGCTTTCCCCAGATGTTGGAGGAAATCAGCCTCCGGGGTTCGTGTTTCACGGTGGCACTGGCAAACACGAATTCACGACAGGCTCTTCGAGCCTTTATGAAGTGGTACAAGTCCTTCATTACCGTCAGTAAGTGGGATTTGGAGAGTACCATGTAGTGATCTGGTACTCTAGTGTCACAGGCCATAACTTCCAGTTGGACTTGATGAGAAAGAGATGCCGCAAGCCTCTCCTTCGTGTCTTGTTCCCGGCGAAGGAGGTGATCGTTGAGCTTAGGGAGGTCTTCATTAAACTGACGTCCGGCGACGTCAGGATCGAGCCTTCCCACGACGAAAGTATGCTGAACATCTTTCCAGTGTCGAGCGTCAGGGGGGGTCACGATGGAGAAGGGTCTGCACTCCTCCAGTGCAGGGCAGGGTTTCCCTTCTTCCGCCGCTTTAAGGCATGCAGCTAAGGCCTTTTCCAAGAATGGAAGAACCGCAGTGTCAGGTGCAACGTACGTAGGGTGCTTCTTGCTCAAAGCCGGAAGCTTAGAGCAGGTAAAGCCTCTACTCTTAAATGCGGAGGCTAGCATAGCCTGGGCCTTTGTGAGATCGAACACTATCTCTTCTTTAGGTTCGGTCTCTTCCTTCGAGGCAGGTTCGGAACGAAGCCGGACGTAACAGTCCGGGTAGGCCTCAAAGCTTGGGAAGAACTCCACATCTTCCAAAGGGACCGTGCCGATCTTATCACTGACAAAGATCCTGCCGGTCGCAATAACCATATGCTCTGCATACCTCCACGGGTTGGCATGAGAGCAAGCGGGGAGATCCTTGACCGAAATCTTCTTCGGCTCTCTGGATCCAATCATCGACCTGATGGACTCCTGGTTCTCCTTCAGCCTGTCGTCCATGACGGCTCTAATCAGCCGGATCAGTTCTTGAGTAGAAGAAGAAGGATCCGGAGTCGAGGAGGTAGACGGAATGGACATTTCCGTCGGTGTAGGAGTAGGAGGGGGGATGGACGAGGGAGCAGCTTCTAGCTCCGACTCGGTGTACTCCACCTTGTCTTCGTCCTCTTCGGCTCCTTGAGCCATGAGCGTCTTCTCCGTGTCTTCCGAGACGTCTGAAATCTGTTCATCATCCTCGGAATCTAAACGACACTCGTGCATGGACTGAGCCATGACCACATCATGTTCCACCGTAATTTGGACAGTGGGGATCACATCTTTGGGTACCACTGAGTCAGGGGAGGCCTTAGGGAACAATAGTGACCTCAGTTCTTCGGTGGCCAGGTACGGTCCGGTAGCATTTTTCTGGAAGCCACGCACCCACTTGCGCAGCTTTTCACGAGAAATGTCTCTAACCTCCGCTGAAGGAGGGTTATGGAAGGCCTCAACTAGGTGGGCCTGGCAGACCGTACAATCCAGTGGATTCCAAAACTTCAAATCCCCTTTCTTGTCTGCACAAGGGGCGTGAGTCCTGCAAGCCGTATGCCCGTAAAACTGCGGGCGTTTCACAGCGCAGAAGGCGAAATCACACTTCATCTGCTCCTCCTGTGGAAGAAAGAGAAAATGAGTATGGGGGAGTCATAAGAATGGCTCTTAAACTAAGTTAATATTAATCATTAATTTTAACTTAAAGAAGGTGTGATGCATAGAGAATGAAAATAGTAAAGGAGAACATGCTCCATGCATCTCGCCCGGCTGGTTACCATAAGCTTGGTCCCTGGATAATCCAAATGACCGAGGGCACTGGATATAGTTTCCTAGAATTCCAAGTATTTTGGAATTCCATGGAAAAAACCAAGGACAAGATTGGGATCGAATTCATTCGGTTCCCAGTTAAGGGCCAGAAGGCCTCATTTAAAAGGTAACTGCTTCTGGCAACCAGCCGCGCTAAGATGCACGTAGCATGCTGGAATTAGAAGAATGCAAAGAGACAGCATGATCACTAATAGAGCAGTACTAGGTACTGATCTTAATAGCAGAAGCAGCTTATCTGTTTGCGATATAGGGCTATCATAGTCTTATGATAGCTACAGTAAGGGGGTGCAAGTATTCTTGACGCCTCCGGGGCATCCGGCAAGCCGCCGGAATGCCGGAGCTCGCTCCAGCATAGATTCTGGCATTAGGACAGACAATTTTCAAAGTCAGTTAAATACCAGGATGGCGGCCGCCGGCACAACGGCGCCACGCCGGCAGGGAGCGGCGGCTCCGGCAGTCGGAGGATGCCAGGTTGGTGACTGGGATAAGGATGGTAAAGGCTGTATCGGGTTGCCGGCAGTATATGCCGGCACTCCGGCGATCGACCGGCAAGCGGACGACTAGATAGGAGTAGGAGAGCCGCCGGTAGTAGCCGGCGGCAGCCGGCAGTCCCTCGGTACACGGGGGGCTGGCGGCAAGGTTAGGGAGAGTCACCAAGTAGGAGGCAGGTATTGCCGACAGTAGAGGCGGCAAGAGACCGGCACCCGGATAGGGAGAGAGACAGGGGGGAGGGGGGAAGGGATGTAGGAAGTACCATCAGGATTCCAGACATCCCTCCCCCTCCCTGAGGGGGTGTACCCATGATAGAGGCAGGCTCTAATATCCATGAGCAGGGGTCACTAGGGACCGGAAGCAAGGTAGCCCAAGGGAGGGCTAGGGAACACCCAAAGAGGGGGGGGGGAGACTCCCATATGCAGAACTATACTGGTAACTAACCTTATAGGACACTATGAAGGTATATGTACCAGAGCGGACTGCACAAGGAAGCTCGGGTAGCCCTACTCTTCCACCCTAAGGAGGAGTTGTAGGACAGGGGACAGATGAGTATAAACTAACCTAAGCATAGGCTAGGCTATACAAGAGATAGGTGGGGAGGGAGAAGAGAGAAGTCTTCCCAGGAAGGGTTTCTGTACCAGAGCGGCCACTAAGGAAAAGGGAGGACACTCCCTAACCTAAGATCAGGCAGATCAGCTAAAACGGTGCAAGAGTACAGTTTCAGCATGGAACAGAGAAACCTTCCTAACCTAACCTAGAACAGGGCTAAGAGTCCTGAACTAGGAAAGGAAGAAGACATATCGCTATCGCAGGAAAGTCATAGACTATCCTAGCCATAGAGGTAGGCTAGCCTAACCTCACTCTCGGACGCAGCCCTAAAGGGGGTTCATTCCTTTAGGGAGGACAGAGAGGCGATATATACTCTATTAGACAATTAATCCCTTTACTCAGAAAAGGAATCAAGGCTAAATAGAGGGAATGCCAAGGCAGGGGATGAAGGAAGCATATAGGGGTCCTAACATTAGGTTAGGCTAGAAAGAGTCACTGACTAGCCTATCCCCTATATGGTCCCTGAAGGCGAAAACATTTGCATCATTGTCAAAAGTATTGTAAAATAATAATGCCACTATCTTCATAACTTAGTCTAGGATCACTAATAAATCATGCATGAACACTTGTATGTAGGCTCCTGGCCTGGGGGCTATAGTAGCCGACTGGTATGAGGTCAATCGATGACCGATAAAAAGCGTCTAAACACGATATAAAAGTTCCTAGCTATGAAGACTAAATAAACTAATGTATTCGATTAGTATATAATGCCGGAAACGTTGTTGTAGCTAACTAAATAAGACATGCATAACAACAACGACGCCATAAAATGGCGGGTCCGGTAGAGGCACAGCTCTGCCACAAAACAGCAATTATTTCGAAAAGTAATATTTACTTTACGGCCAGAGCTTAATTAAACAATACTGGAACCTTGTACTCAACTTTCCAGAAGAAGGCGAGGCTGAAGGTAACGACATAGCGAAGATGCAAAACGATAAAGTTAACACAGGGAAAATCCGTCTAAGTAGGGCAGCTACTAAACAAAGGATGAAGACGGGCGTGACGTCATTAGAGCAATGGCGTCCGTTTGTTTACGTCTCGAGTATCAGTAGTAGCCACGAGTGAGATTAGCTGTGGAACGGCTCCCAGCTATTCTCAATCCTTACACACCGAAGCATTAACTCTGTTCGGGGTGAAGATAGCTATGTGGCGCGTTCAGACATGCGCGTCCCCTGTTGTATTACGATGTCTTAAAGGGAAACCTTTGAGATACTCGCTCCAGAAGTTAGAATTCTGTGATAACCTGTGGTTAAATTCTCTGGGAATATCTTAGTAGTCTTATACCCAAGGAAGCTACCAAAAAGGAACCTTCCATCAGGACGCCATGGCTTGACCCCAAAAATATATATATATATATATATATATATATATATATATATATATATATATATATATATATATATATATATATATATATATATATATATATATATATATATATATATTTTTTTTTTTTTTTTGGGCTCAAGCCATGTCGTCCTGATGGAAGTTCCTATAGGGTAGCTTCCTAGGGTATATTACAACTACGGCGATATTCCCAGAGGATTTACCTTAAGGTACCAGAATTCTAACTCCTGGAGCGAGTATCCCTCGTGAAAGGGATATCGCGACATATCAGAGGACGTATTCTAGACACGTCACATGGCAATCTACATCCTGGACAGAGATTTCGTCTCGTAGGAGGTGATTGGCGAGATACGAATTCGGGAAAGAAAAAGGGGAGCCGCTCCCAAGGCTTCCCTATCCCCCGATTCGTATGCGTGCCTGGCGCCAATCCTGGCGCCATCTCCATTCCTTTTTGCGTAGCTTAACAACTCGGTGTTTTTTCCTGTTTTTCTCGCAAATCTTGGATTTATTCGGCTTTTCATGGCTTCTCCGTCTTCGTTGGCCTCTGATAAGTTGAGTATAGTGTCTGTTATGTATAAATGTAGGTTCTTGGTAAAATTTTGAGTGATTAATAGGATTAATCTTTGATACAAGAGCTGTAGCCTACCAGAGGTGTCCTGGACACTGTCGCTCGCTAAGTATAAATCAGTTAGTCAGAGCGACATTCCTGGTTGTTTTGCTTTAATAAATTTTAGCTATTTAGCTTTACATAGGATTTCCTTTCGTGCTTAGTATTATTTGGCGAAGTATTCGCCATTCTGGCCTACGCTAGGCCATGTAGCCTAGTCGTTTGGTCCTAGTACTTCATGCATGATTTTGGTTTTTCCGAGTGTAATTAAAATTTTATTGAAGCTTTAGGCTATATTTTATACATTTTAGACTGTGTGGAATATTTCCAAGATTGTATACGTGTGAGTTTCGGTGAATTAGGTAATCGATTCTCTTGGTGCCTAGGCTAATTGCTTATGGAGCCTTAGTATACTTTATCATACTCCCCGGTTGCTTTCTTTTCTTCGGAGAAGGTATGCAATCCCTTTCCCTCTGTTCAAGCCTTGGGCTTA
The DNA here is from genome assembly GCF_036898095.1 of Palaemon carinicauda. Classification (NCBI taxonomy): domain Eukaryota; kingdom Metazoa; phylum Arthropoda; class Malacostraca; order Decapoda; family Palaemonidae; genus Palaemon; species Palaemon carinicauda. The sequence continues at coordinate 40,164,438 of NC_090734.1, forward strand.
TCCCTAAGTGGTTTTTTCCGAATTTATTTTCGATAAAACTATACTAGGGTGTTACTGTACCTTCCTGTTCCTGTAGTTATGGTTCAAGAGGGACAGAACAACAGAGTTTTTAGTCTGAGTCTGTGTTGTCTGGCTTGGGGCAGAGTCCCCCTCGCTGACCTAACACATACAAAGGGAGCTTAGCTCCCTTAGGTTACTACCGAAGGTTTCTGTAGTTATGATTCCTTCTTTTGTGATCTACCAGACTAGTCCTGTTGCTGTTCTCGGGGGAGGATAAGTTCTTCCCTTGGGAGTAGCAACGCCTTCCTTGCTTTAGTGCTCTGGAAGCTGGCAAGTATTGCTGGCCTTTCCCCTTAGATCCCCCTTAGGCTAAGATAAGTTTCTTGGCTGCGGGTGATCCGTCACTAAAGCAAGGTTGGCAGGACCCTCTTGTCCCTTCCCCCTCTATCTCCGTAATGGCCTAGCCATTACTGTACTGTACCTTGCCGGCCGGCAGAGCTGGCCGGCAGGGGTCTTACTGTACTGTACGTCGTTCTACTTCTGGACCTAGTATAGGTTGGGATGTGGAATTGACTCAGCCCATTGCCGGCCGGCACAGCTGCTGGCCGGCAAGGGTCTTATGTTTTCGAGTGCTGCCCGGACCTCTCTTGGTCCCTCATCCATGCCTGCCGGCAGAGCCGGACGGCATTGGTCAAGGAAGCCTGAATTAGTTTCTCCCCTTCCTTATATGCACTCTTTCGGTTGCCGGGCTTGGAGGTTGTGTACACTCTTATCCCGGCATCCATTCTATTTTCTTCTAGTGTTGTACCTGTCCCGGCTGCCGGCCTATGAGGCCGGCAGCCGGGCAGGTGTAGTCTTCTGGTTCTTTTGCTGCCGGCTGGCATCGGTCTTGTACCTTTACCGGCCGGCTTATGTCAGTCCTTTTCTGCCGGTCACCAAGAGTGTGGCCGGCAGCTGGGTACTACCTTGTCTAGTTGCTGTCCGGCAGCCATTGCCGGCCAACACTGGCTGTTACCGGCCGGCAGTTGCTGCCGACCGGCACAGGCATTTGAACCAGAGTGCTGCCGCCCTATAGCTGTTAAGTAGTATACTTTAAAGCTAGTTGTCGTGTGTGCCGGCCGGCAAAGGCAGGCCGGCACACATCCCCCTATACTGTACTAGTATTCTTCTGTATAGCATATACAGTAAGAAGAAAACTATAGTAAAGGTTTTGGTACAGCACTGTATCTTCTAACACTATTGTGTTTTCTTGCACAGCCCTTTGCTGTTGCCCTCAGATAGGAAGCTGAGTTCTTCCCTGTCTATTATCCAGGATTTTAAAATCATTGCTTAGGTGTGAGCTCCACCTGTTTCCTCTGGAAACCTTGCATTGGTTACTCTAGAAGAGATAAACCATTTTGATTTTATTACCTGGAAGGCTGCAACAATGGGTTGTGAGGGAAACACAAGTGTGTGTCTTTCCTTTATGAATTGTTATGCTATACTATGCATATCCAGTGATACATAGTTCACTTGATACTCATGGAAATTTCTTCTCTTTACAGAAGGACACTCCGAAGTGGGGAAGTGCTTTCTGCAATGTCAGCAGGAAGAACCTCTGCGGACATGAGTTTTGTAGGAGACACGCAGCATACGCTGTCTCCAAGGATGATCTCCGGTATTGGGACCCTCAGGTATGTACTGTGTGCACTAACCTGATTACTGAGACATTTAAATAGATAGGAAGAAGCTTCGTACCTGGGTAAGGGGCTTCCAAAAGAACACTTCTGGCCCTTATCTTCCATGTGAGAAGATGAGGGCGTATCCTTTCCCTAAGGCATCAGCTGATGCAGTGATTCCCCAGCCTCAAGAGGAGATCCCCTAAGTTCAGATCCAGGTGGATGCTGAAGTCGCGGTCGCGATGCAAGACATCCAGGTAGATGACAGGATGTCTGATGTGGACGGGTGTCAGGAGGAAGACCTCCTGGCAGAAGCCCAGGATGAAGTTCAAGCCCCTCTACATCGGCCGGTCTCCCAGTAGAGCTGGGACAGGCCCTCTCTTCTATTGTTGGAATGATCCAACAAATGCAGAAGGAGAATCAGGAGAAGGCGGCTGCAATGGAACTGCGTATGCAGTGCCTTGCAGAATCACATGGGCCACAGAAAAAGCTCAATGTGAAAGACCTTCCCTTGTGCTCAGATGCTAACCCATGGAGGTATGCTGAGCACATGCCGATGACGACTGGAAAGATCGTCATCTCGGATAAGCTGGGCTCAGTTCCCCTGGAGGGTGGAATTCTGGCCCAGCAAGGCATCATATCCTGACTGTTATGTCCGGCTGAGGAAGGAACCAGCTTCAAAGGAGGAGACAGAGCCGAAGGAGGTCATAGTGATGGACCATGCTAAGGCTCAAGCTCTACTTTCATCCTCGATGAAAGAGAGGGGCTTCTCTAACTCATAGTAGCTGCATTGAATAGGAAGCTCTCTTCCTTTGTGTCCTCGCCTAATAGAGCCTTCCCCTTTTTACAGAAAGGGTTTCTGGCTGTACTAAAAGCAATCGAGGCCGGCAAGTCTTGCCCCTCCCTAGAGGAGTGTAAACCCTTGTCGCTGGCCCTGCCTATGGACCACAAAGACTGGAAGGACGTCCATCTTACGTTCTCAGTGGGAAAGTTGGAGGCTGATATTGCCGGACGTCAGTTCGGCAAGGACCTCCCTCAGCTGTCTGACTTTCTTTTGCGAAGTGAGTTCGATACAAAAGAAAGACTGACTGCCTCAATGTCTCTTCAGACTACTCTCGAGACGATGGCAAGTGACACCAAGTTCCATGAAATGTTCATGGTAGTGGCCAAGACTCATCTGGCTACAGTGACGAAGGACCTTTATGGCTTCGTCAAGGCAAGGAGAGCTTGTAGGGAGTTCGTGTTTACCTCGGCTACGGTGAGGCACGAGCTAAAGAAACTAATCTCCTCAGACATTTGGGGAAAAGACCTTTTTCCCTACCGACTTGGTCAAAGAAGCTGTTGATAAAGCCGCCTTGGAGAATAGAAACCTTCTCCAGAAGTGGGCCTAGCTATCAAAAGAAAGTCTTCCCCGGATGAGGGTCCTCAACCAAAGAGGAAGACTATGAGGACTAGGCTACCGTCTCGGCCAGCCAAGCCTCTTAGACAGCAACAGCAACTGCAATTGCCATTGCCCCCAGTGCCCCAGATCGTGGCACAAACCCCGACCACCTTTACGTGGGTACCCCAGGCCGTGTCGACACAGTCCACGGCATTCACCCCAGCATTCGAAGGGCAGTCTACTTCAATTCGAGCAAAGCCTAGAGGAGCAGCCAGAGGCTCGTCTAGACGCCCCTCAAGGGGAAGGGGATTCAGGGGTGGTCATGGTCAGGAAGGCAAGACCTCAGGACGGCAGTCCAAGTGAGGTGATACCGGTAGGAGGGAGACTTCTGAAATTTCGGGATTGGTGGACCTTCAATCCCTGGGCCCACAGCCTACTCAAGAATGGACTGGGCGGGAGCTGGTACAGCACTCCACCCGCGTGCCTTCGGTTTTTCCAACACTCCACCCCCGTTATGGAGGAGTACGTTCAAGAACTGTTGGAGATAAAGGGTGAAGCCCATCAATTTCTAAGGGAGGCTGTTTTGTGTTCCCAAGAAAGACTCGGAAAAGCTCAGAGTCATTCTGGACTTGTCGCCACTTAACAAGTTCATAGTGAATTGCAAATTCAAAATGCTAACACTGCAACACATAAGGACCTTACGTCCCAAGAGGGCCTATTCCGTCTCTATAGACTTGTCAGATGCCTACTGGCACATTCCAATTAGCCATCGACTCTCCCCCTACCTAGGGTTCAGGCTACAACGAAGACTATACGCCTTCGGAGCCATGCCATTCGGGCTAAATATAGCCCCAAGGATTTTTACGAAGCTTGCGAGCGTAGCTCTCAAACAATTTCGCCTAAAGGGAATTCAGGTAGTAGCCTACCTGGACGACTGGTTGGTGTGGGCAGCATCCGAGACAGAATGCTTGCAAGCTTCCAGTCAAGTGATCCAGTTCCTAGAGTACCTAGGCTTCAAGATCAACAGAAAAAGTCTCGACTTTCTCCATCTCAAAAGTTCCAGTGGCTGAGAATCCACTGGGACCTTTTGTCACACTATTTCTCCGCCCCGGCGAAGAAAAGGAAGGAGATAGCGGGTTCTGTCAAGAGACTTCAAGATTCCGAAAGGATATCAAGACACGAGCAGGAGAGAGTACTGCGCTCTCTCCAGTTTGCTTCGGTGACACACCCAGTGCTAAGAGCACAGCTAAAGGATGCAATCAGAGTTTGGAGAAGTTATGCATCAAACGCGCGAAGAGATCTGATAAGACCAGCCGCTTCGGCTAAGTACTCTTTTCAGGCCTTGGTCCCAAGCCAGACATCTAAAGAAGTCGGTTCTTCTTCAGCCACCTCCCCCGTCGGTGACGATTCACTCAGACACCTCGAAGGAGGGATGGGGAGGTCACTCTCATCGGGAAAAAGTCCAGGGGACTTGGTCCAGGCTATTGAAGACCTTTCACATAAAACTTTCTAGAAGCTAGGGCAGTGCTCCTTACCTTAAAGAAAGTCTCCCCGCGTCATTTGATCCACATAAGGTGGTGATAGACAGCGAGGTAGTTGTGAGATACTTGAATCGACAAGGATCGAGGTCACCACCTCTCAACCAGGTGATGTTGGCCGTCTTCCGATTGGCGGAAAAGAAGAAGTGGTACCTGTCGGCAGTTCACCTTCAAGGAGTCCACAATGTGACAGCGGACGCTCTATCCAGGTTCACACCGATAGAGTCGGAATGGTCCTTAGACGCAGGATCATTCTCCTTCATTCTGAATCAAGTCCCAGAACTGCAGATAGACCTCTTTGCGACGAAAGACAACAAGAAGTTGCCCCTGTACGTGCCCCGTACGAGGACCCCTTAGAGGAAGCAGTGGACGTGATGTCCCTCGACTGGAACAGATGGTCCAAGATTTATCTGTTTCCTCCTCACAACCTTCTGTTGAGGGTCCTCAACAAACTGAGATCCTTCAAAGGGTAGCGGCAATAGTGGCCCACAAGTGGCCGAACAGCGTGTGGTTCCTCCTGGCATTGGAACTGTAGCTGAAGTTTGTACCACTACCAGATCCAGTTCTGACCCAGTGAGTCCAGAAGTCATCTGTCTGCGCTTCATTACAAAAAACCCGGACCCTGCAGCTCATGATTTTCTCTCCCTAGCGGTGAGAAAGCGTTTCGGGATATAAGTGCAAATCTACTAGAAGGTAATATGAGTCATCTTGGAGAAATGGGTGGCTTTTTGTCAAGGCGAAGATTCCGCAGGAGATCTGGACAGACTTCTGCTTATCTTTTTTCCCCACCTCCATGGTCAAGGGTTGGCAGCGAACACGATTTCAGCGTGTAAGTCTGCTTTGACAAGACCCATTCTATATGCCTTCCAGGTCGACCTAGGTAACAAGATCTTTAATAAAGTCCCGAAAGCCTGTGCTAGGCTCAGACCTTCAGCACCTCCAAAGCCCATTTCATGGTCTTTAGACAAGTTCTTCATTTCGCTTCTCTGTTGAGCAATGAAGAGTGTGCGTTAAAGGATTTGACACAAAAAGTTATTTTCCTATTTTTGCACTCGCATCCGGGGCCAGGGTTAGTGAGATTGTAGCCTCTCGAGAGAGGCAGGTCGTGTTCAGTTCCTGGATGGGGAAGAAATGAACCTGTTTCCGGATCCTACGTTTCTCGCCAAGAATGAGTTACCCACCAACAGGTGGGGTCCCTGGAGAATCTGCCCTCTGAAAGAAGATGCATCTCTATATCCAGTAGAATGCCTAAAGGTCTATCTTCATAGAACTTCAGACTTCAAGGGTGGTCAACTATTCAGGGGAGAAACATGAGGCTCAAATTTATTTCTGAATACACTCAGAGCGAAAATTACATATTTTATTCGCAGAGCGGATCCTGACAATACACCCGCAGGTCACGATCCGAGGAAAGTTGCCTCATTCTTAAATTTCTTTAATTGTATGGATTTTGAACATCTCCGTTCATACACTGGCTGGAAGTCTTCCAGAGTGTTCTTTCGCCACTATGCGAAGTAAGTAGAAGAACTAAAGGAGATCTGTGGTAGCAGTGGGTCGCGGTGTTAACCCTACTGTTCAACTCTGCGAGGAACAGTGGTCTTAATTGGGACGATTAATTCCAGGGTGAGTGTGTAGTTACATACTGTACTACAAACTAAGTGAGGGCACTGTGTTGCCCATCCAGACTGTTCCATTTCCGAAGGTGAACCTAGAATAAGTGCAGACATGTGTGCCGAGCATTTCTAACGCTAATGTCATTGATTTGTAATACAGGCTTTTATGACTTTGATACCTCGGTATCTTATAAGTGGCATCTAATGTTTTTTCTTTCAGAAAAACAAGCTCTGTTTACTATCATACTTATGCTTAAAGTTTTGGGTTATCCTCTTCTTATATATATATATATATATATATATATATATATATATATATATATATATATATATATATATATATATATATATATATATATATATATATATATATATATTTGTGGTTAACCTGTCTATTTATTGCCTGTCAATAATCTGGTTCTTGAGAACCTTGCGTCTCCTTCACCTGCGTCAATTTATTGGTATAATTGAGCATTCATTCTATGTACCTTATCTGGGATCATTCTAATAGAATTGTTCCTTTATGCAAGCTATGTTGCATTGGTTTTCCTCCTATGCGGATATAAAACCTTTGTCCAATACAAGTATTGTGCGGAAAACTGGTCTATATTTCATATTGACGCAGTGGTCCTTTACAAACTATGCTTTACTTAATATAGGGCGAGACCACTATATTAGCTTGCCTGGTATTCATACATAGATATATGTACTCTTCGAGACTTTTCCAGAGTCTAGTAGGACTCTTCCCTGTAGGGGGCAGGAAGCTCTAACATAG
>NC_090734.1:40196817-40199317 GCF_036898095.1 Palaemon carinicauda
GACAAGAAAAAAAAAGAAAAAGAGAGACCTAGTCTGAAATTTGCTGAAGATAGGGAATGGCAGATTTGGCGAAAGATGCTACTACAAGCATCCAAATATACTGTAGGCCATAATTATGAAATATATGGTATATGTGCGTTTTTAGACTGATATGGAGGCTAATGCAGAGATCTCCATCCAAAAATATGTAAAAACCTGAAAGAAGGAAAATGATGCAAATTCAACAAAAAAATGTCGATATATACATCCTGCAACCATGAATGAAAGTAAGAAAAATTAAACAAAAAAAGAAACAAAAAACAAGCTTAGTATATACCGCGCTATGCACAAAAGGCCCCAAGATATGATGCCTTTCAACCCAAATATGCACAATTAGAACCCAACTATAAAAAATTTATCTATAATGCTAGGGGTTGGTGCAGATATGCAGATAATTGATGGTATACACAAAAAATAAATATGAAGGTGAAAGAGCAAATATAACAGAAAAGTTGTAATTTCTAATGGCAGAATTCCTGGAAATGAAGAAAAGAACATCATATCCGAACAGGAAGGAAGCATGGGAGAATCCATATTATTACCAATATTAAATTATGGGGATAAAACACAAACCATAATAGCGATAAATGGACAGGGTCTAGTCACGAGTAATTCTAAAATGAAAATAGGGTTCTTAGAAAAACTAACGCAAATTAAAAAAAAATAGATATATTAAATATAAGTGAAGCATGGTATTCCCAAGAGACTGACAGTGATGACCAAATAAAGGGTTCTCAAACATATAGATCAGACAGAACAAATAGGTATAAAGGGGGAACTGCAATATGTGGAAGAGACATAAATCAAGGAAAAGTCTCTGAAAAATACAGCAACGCAAAATGTAAATTGATTGCGGTAGATTTTGAATTTGAAAAACTAGTGAATATTGTAGTTTACAGACCCCCAAATACTAAGGAGTTTAACATGATAATAAAAAAAAAATAGATGATATATGTAAAAACCATAAAGACTGGAATATGCTCCTATTCGGAGATTTTAACTTTCCTTTCGTGGATTGGAAAGAATGGATAGAAGAAAGTGGTTGTATGTATACATATAAAAAAGAGAGTAATAGTAACGCAGAAGATAAGAGGCAATTTGAAAAGCTTCAAGATATGATATTAGAACATGATATGCAAATAAACCACATTCCATTGAGAAAGGAAAATGTCTTAGATTTAGTATTTGTGAATAAGGTGAATTATGTTAAAGAGATGATAGTGTATAAGACGGGAATTTCAGACCACCATGTCATAGAATTAATAGTATATTCCAAAGCAACTGATCGCAAAGATAATCAAAGCACAAAACGATGGTAAGGATATGGAAAATATAATTTTCATAGTAAAAATACAAAATGGTCAGAAATAGATGAAGAACTGAAAAAAGAATGGAAAATGTATCCGTAAGTGATAATATACAGGTGAATACGGATATACTGTACAAAATACTGGAGAAAATTGTTGAAAATATGTACATAAAAATACAACAATAAACATCAGACATGCATACCAAGAGACGGAAGATTCTTATTTCAGAAAATTAGAAAGTGGAAGAAAAATCTTACAAAAGGAAAAAATGTATGGAAAATGATGGAAATAAAAATTAAGATGGAAAATGCAGAAAAAAAAGATTTTGCAATCTATAGAAAATGGAAAAAAAGGGATTTAGAAGAAAGGATACTTCAAAATATCCAAAAAAATCCCAAAGTAGTTTACCTCTATGCAAAAAAAGATGAATAAAGGGAGACTAGAAATAGGCACTCTAAGAATTGAAGGACGGTTAACGAATATGAAAAAAGGAAATATGCAACATATTAGTAGAAAAATATAAAATTGAGTTCACGCCAAGAATTGCGAATGAGAATAATGAAACAGAAATAAGAGTAGAAAATGTTGAATATCTAACGGATATATATATATATATTGATGAAGTAGATATTGTCAAGGCTATAAGCGAAATTAAAAATGGTTGGCAGCAAGACGAGATGGAGTTCCAGTGATTCTGTTAAAAAAAAATTCACACACTATCGTAAAGCCGCTTGCAATACTGCCATGACAAATTGTAGATATGAGCGAGATGAAAGTGTATGAGAGGGTAATGAAAAAGAAAATAATGAATCATTTGGTTAAAAATAATTTTTTTGATATAGGTCAACACGGTTTTGTGTCCGGAAAAAACACACAAACCCAACTGATAGCACGCTGTTAAAACATATACAAAAATATGATAAATTAAAAATACACAGATGTGATCTATCAAGATTTTGCGGAAACCTTTAACAAGGTAGATCATAATAAATTAGAGACAAAATGAGAAATCATAATATTTTAGGAAAGATAGGAAAATGGGTAAAAGAATTCCTGCAAAACAGAAAACAGGTAGTGGTTGGAAATGACGAGGAATCAGATAAAGATCAGGTAATATCTGGCCTGCCACAGAGTACGGTATTAGCTGTAGT
>NC_090734.1:40201817-40206817 GCF_036898095.1 Palaemon carinicauda
GTAACTTTATTACAGAATACCAGTTAATATATACATAAAGTCCAGGCAAAAAGGACATAAAAACATAACAGGCAATTTCTTGTTCAACTGACAACCGGTTCTGTTAACAGTTAACGGTAAGGAAAACAAATATGTTTATTCAATCTCCCTATCAGTGCGAGAGGAGAGCGAAGATACAAAGCATATTATATACAAAAAAAAAGAAATGTCATTACTGAGTACGATCATGTGACACACGGTTGGTACATGGCTCCCTCCCCTAAAAATTACATACAGTACCTGTTAAATAGGGCGCCCTGATCTAGAGAGGCGAACTGTAGGTGGGTCCTCTAGCAGGAGATAAGCAGGTTTTAGACGATCATTAGAGACCCAGTTTTCTTTACTATGACTTGTTTAGTAGGAATGCTTTTGGATTGCGTCGGATCATAAGGAAAGGGCCCGTGTAAGAGGGCATTAGTGTTGGCTTGCTAGTGGAGTTGCATAGGAAGACATGCGTTACAGAGTGCAAGTTTGTCTGTATGTGATGCTTCGCTGAGGACTTGTAAGTCTGGCAGCATGGAGTAAATTTTCCCACGACGTTAGGTATGCGCTGAAGGTCGTCAGAGTAGGTTACAGAAGGAAAAAAATTCGGAAGAGACGACCAACGGATCGCCATACACCATTTCAGCTGCCCTGATGTTGAGCACGTCTTTAAGAGTGGTCCTTAATCCGAGGAGGACCCAGGGAGGCTGCGTAAACTAATTGGAATCCTAGCAGCAGGACATCAAAGCTGCTTTGAGGGTGCGGTGAAAACGTTCAACCATTCCATTGACAGCTGTGTTGTAGGCTGTTGTCTGATGTAGGGTGATGTCCAGGAGATTTTCTAATGATGTCCAAAATTGAGAGGAGAAAGTGGTACCCCTGCCTGAAGTAATATGCTCAGGGATACCAAATCTTGCAATCCATCCTTGGAGTAAAGCAGATGTACATGAAACACACGTAGCAGTTTCCATGGGAATGGTTTTAGGCCAACGAGTGGAGTGGTCAATGCTGTAAACAGGTAACAATGTCCTTGTGATGTGGGTAGGGGGCATACGACCTCAACGTGAATGTGGGCAAAACGACGCTGAGGTTCAGGAAAGGTGCCGACTCCTGAATCTGTGTGTCGATGTACTTTGGAAGTTTGGCAAGAAGTACAGGCGCGGACCCAATCCTTACCATCCTTAGAAATGCCGTGCTGAAGGAACTTCGTCTTCAGCAGCTGTGCAGTAGAAAGGCACGAGGGAAGTGAAAGGCCATGAATGAAATCAAATACCTGTCGGCGCATGGGAGCAGGAATCCAAGGTAGCGGTCTAACAGTACTGACGTTACATAGGAGGGTGGTATTGGAGTCGTCGAGGGGGATGTCTTCCCAACAGAGGAATATGCCGGATGTCCTACATGCTTGATAATCTGGATCCTGTCGTTGGGCTTATGCCAAGGCAGCCAACGTGTTTCTTAACAGTGCATCGGCAAAGGGATTCCATTTTCCCAGGGACGTGTTGAAAGGTGCAATTGTATTCAGGCACGGCGGAGAGATGACGGTGTTGACGGGTGGACCAGGCGTCAGACTGTCTAGTGAAGTCGTGCACCAGAGGCATGTGGTCTGTGAGAATGACAAAGGGCGTACCTCCTAAGAAATGGGGAAAGTGCACCGCCAGCAATTTGCTAATGAAGGTAGAGTATCCCGATTCTACCTTGGACAGTTTTCTGATGAAGAAGGCCAATGGGCAGGGCTAACCGTTGACCACCTGTTCGAGTACTGCACCAATAACGACGTCACTGGCATCGGTGGAGAGAAGGAGATGGGTATGTGGGATGGGAAAAGTAAGAGCACCAGCTGTTGATACGGCATTCTTTGCATTGCAGAAGTCCGCTTCTTGAAGGGGACCCCACTTCAGGTCTTTTTGTCTTACCCTTGAGAGAGGCAAGAGTGGCGGCAATGGCTGGCAGAAAACGGTGATAATAGTTGATCATGCCCAAGAAATCCTGCAGAGCTTTGACGGTAGAGGACATGGGGAAGTTCTGGATGGCTTCTAACTTCTCAAGGGAAGGGGGGGGATGGACTCCCTCGGGAGTGATGCGGTGCCCTAAGAACGACACTTCGTTGGCGCCAAAGGTACACTTGTCGTACCAGACTACAAGCCCTTTTTGTTGCAGGTGGTCGAGCACCATGGGCAGGTGACGGAGGTGTTCCTCTTTTGAGGAAGAGAGCACAAGTAGGTCGTCCACATAACATAGACAGAAGGGGAGGTCCCCCGAGATGCCATTCATGAGACGTTGAAAAGTGGCCCAAAAATTACGAAGGCCAAAAAAGGAGTAATTGAAAGTGTATGTACCAAATGGAGTGGTGATGGCTGTCTTGGGGATGTCTTCTGGGTTCATAGGTACATCATAATAGCCCTTCAAGAGGTCAAGGATGGAGAAAACCTCCCCTTTGTGCAGGTAGGAGGTCTCGTCGGGGATGTTTGGGAGGTGGTAGTGAGTGATCCGGTTCTGTTTGCATGTTCAGGCACCAGTAATTCCCTTACAGACGGAGGGAGCCGTCTTTCTTCAGAACAATGTGTAAGGGTGATGACCATGGGCTGGAGGCCTTTTAGCAAAGGCCCATTTCCTTCATTTCGTCGAACGTCTGTTTGGCGGCTGCCAATTGATCCGGTACCAGACATCTGAATCTTGCTAAGACTGGGGGTCCCGTCGTCTTGATATGGTGATAAATACTGTGCTTGGCAGGAGCCATGGGGGTTTGGCGAAGTTTTGGACGGAAAACTTCTGGGTATGACGTGAGGAGGTGGGCGTAGGCATCCGTGGGTGCGCTGATGTTGAGAGCAAGGTTGTAGGGGGCGAGTTGAAGAGGTGTCGACAAGTACGAGTCTGCATTGACCAAACGTCAGTGGGCGACATCGACCAGAAAGTGGAAAGGAGAGAGGAAATCCGCACAGAGGACTGGCAATGTAACATCAGCAACGAGAAACTTCCAATTAAATATATCGTTTCCAAACGATAATGTGAGGTTCTCGTAACCGTAGGTGGGTATAGCAGGTCTGTTGGGATCTACAAGGCGGACACCGGCAGACATAGACAGACTACGTCGTGTCCTGAAGAGTTCCCTTGGCAAAAGAGAATGACTAGCACTCGTGTCTACCAAAAATCACATGCCCGTTCCTGCATCACGTAAAAAAATAAGATTAGAAACATGGGAGGTCACCGCCACGAGCAATGGCCTACTTACATGTTTTTTGGCTACTGTCAATCCTTGGCACATTTCTTTCCGGCTGCCTGGAATCTGGAGTGGTAGTAGCAAAACTGCGGCTCATGGGTGGCAGTAAGTGGCGGTAGAAGTCATTGGTTCGGGCGTGAGTGAGTGGTGGGTTATGGGTGGCTTTGTCGCCGCTCCGGTATTTCATGGGTAGGCGTGTATATCCTACGGCATTCACGTCAGCTTCGGTTGACGTTGAATAGGCGTCCTCTTTGTCAGGAGTTGAGGCGTTGATGGAAGTCTTGAAGGTCGTGAAGTAGCTGTACATAAGGGCATCGGCTTTGGTCATCAAGTCCTTTATGAATAAACTATCGACACCGGGTATGGCAGCGCGTACAGGTTCGGGTAAACTGCGTATCCATTGGGCCCGAAGTAGGCTCACCTCATGAGGAGAGCCATCTGCTGCAGGTTGCAGGTGAGCGATACTGGTCATTTCCCAGAGGGCGAGCGAAGCCCTTTGGTCCCTCGACGGTTGTTGAGATAGCTGAAAAAGCTTTGCTATAAGAGCAGCTGGCGATGGGGAGTACTGCTGCAGAAGGTATGTATTGAGGGCCTTATATACTATTTAGGTGTCTCCTTGTTCACAAAGCAGTCGGATATTTCCCGGAAGAAGTCGTCGGGTATCGTCGCGAGAACATAATCTGCTTTAGTGGTTGAGCGAGTGACGCCCTTGATGCGGAACTGGACTTCTGCACGCTGAAACCAAGCAAAGGCCAACGACGAGATTTTTAATGGGTTGGCGCCAACTTTCGTGGTATCCGCCATAGTACCAATGACGGGGGGTGGGGGGTGGAAGGCAGGAGGAGAGAGTCGACTTTCAGGGTCACCAATGTGACGGGCCGAGAGAGGCTGTGAGTAAGAAGGCAGGATGAAAGCAATTGAGTAACTTTGTTACAGAACATCAATTTATATATACATAAAGTCCAGGCTAAAAGGACATGAAAACATAACAGGCAATTTCATGTTCAACCGACTACCGGTTCTGTTAACAGTTAAGGGTGAGAAAAACTCACATGTTAATTCAAGTAACTATCATTGCGAGGGGAGAGCGAAGATACAAAGTATAATATATATATATAAAAAAAAAGAAATGTTGTTACTATGTACGATCGTTTGACACACGGTTGGTAAAAGAGAATTTAATGTAATCTTACCTGCATTTAAGGCTTTTCTGAGACAATAACAGAGCTTATATTTCCCTCTGTGTCATATTACCTATTCCATCGTATAATCGAATCAATGACTTAAGAAATCACCTTTCAATACCAAAACAAAATATATTTTGTTAATTTTCTAAAGATTTTTCTTTTTTTTTGGCAGCATACAGCAGACAAGAGCTGCCCAATTGTTTCTTTTGTATACCTTAATAGTTAGTTGTAATATAGTAATCACTTTTGCAACTATAGTGAAAAATCTGGGATTGTTAACGTCAAACCATGCAATTAGTGATTTTCTAAAGTTCATTGCCTTTAACCAAATCTTATACATTTACTAATAAGTGACTATTTTTATTCTAAGTGGTGACCAACACAATTGAAAATATTGAAATGAAGATCTGCATGCATGTTCACAAAGACATTTGTAAAAAACTTAAATCACTGCTCCCAGGTATGTTTTGCAAGAACATCAGAAGTTTCGTAAATAGCCATAAGAAAAACGGATCGAGAAAAACATCCTCTATACCGGAAGTGGGAATACATGTTATAGATTACAATTGTCATTT
>NC_090734.1:40214317-40216817 GCF_036898095.1 Palaemon carinicauda
GTGATTCCATTTTTGTTTTTGCACTGGATAATCCATTCCTGTTATTAAATTCTTATGTCTAGAGTACAGGATCAACCATCGCTACGATTCCCATTTTTTATGTTTAGCAGGCAGGATCACCCTTCGCTGTGATTCCAGAATAATTTGGCTGTTTATTTGTTTTGGATGCCTAACAATCAGACAGCCTACGAGGCCAACCATTGGCCTTCTCACTGTTTACAAGAGTTAGGCTTCTGATCAATTATTTGCAAGGTTTGTTATTCGGCGATAGTTCTTTCCTGTAAGGTATTTTTACATCCAATGTGTATTCTGCCCAGCTCTGTCCTTATCCATTCTTATGTACGTTGCATGAGCTAGACCATATTTCCCTCTGTGTAATTTCTTGCATGGTCATCACTCTATCTTAAGCTGTAGAGTTTGGTCTTGTCGCTGTCCTCAAAGGGAATTAGCAAAATGACTGCTGCTCAGATCTTTGAGTTTGTGGACTTGGCAGAATGACAAGGCTATGAGGGTTACGCATTGAAAAGATATGTGCGGTAACTCATGACTGAAGCCAGGACCCCGTGAAGAGCGGAGCAAGAAAAGATGCAGTATGAGAGAGAAGGAGCGAGAGCGCATGAATAAAACACACGGGAAGTGGGCATACAATTACCACAACTCAATAACTAGCCACCATAACCCAATGGTGCTAAAGTCCAGCAGGAAAATCATGTGGAGGTCCAGTGCATTGAAGGAGTCACCAAAGAACTCCCTACAGTGAAGTTGAAGGTAACTAAGCCCAAGATTAGCAAGAGGTATAGACAAGGGGGTAGTGAGCAATATCAGACATAACGGGTACGACTTTCTCCAGGGTCAAGAGCACATGAAGGGCATACAGTGAGTACCCCTAAGGTGCATGAAGTCTGGCAAACCGAAGCCAAAAACTGTGAGGACGCTATCTGCAGAGGAAGACGAATAGCTAGATGACATTGACCTTGGTTAAGTGAGTAGGGTCAGGAGTCTCCCTCTTCCAGCCACGAGTCTGAGCCTCGTACCTGCGCGAATTCTCTTCATATGAAGCTGTGCTGCTTACCACCAGTGACGATAGAGCTACCCCAAAAACATGGCCAGGGGTTTTAGAGGATGCAAAAAAGGAAGCACCCACCAACCCAAAGACCCTAAGGAGCTAGAAAAAGCTCATCAGATTCCAGCTGTTGGACGAGACGCTGGAAAATTACAAGGCAGCCGCCTACTCGAACGAGGCAGAAATAACTAATATCTCTAAAGAGGACTTACTGCTGAAGGATGAGGTGCGCCTCAGAATCACCCGAGGCTCTCACGCTGGAAAGTAGTTGTACCAGGTAAAACCCAGTTATTGGTGCTTTGTATGTCCCATGAGGGATGGGGAGGACTATATATATAAAGTGTACTACCCAACTTATCAAGTGACAGTTCTGGCTGGGCCTGTACAAGCAGTCAAGGCTTACGTAGCCTCCTGCCATCCTTGCCAAGCTTCCAGAAGCCAATGAAAAAGGTTCTAGCAGGAAGTCCCACATGTATGGTCCATTTGGACAGCATCATAAACTTCTTCCAGACATGGGAAGAACTCCAAACTCTAGAGGAGGAGCTCTTAGGCCGGGGTTTATCTCTTGAGCATTTTGAATCATACCATGTTGACTTTGAGCTCCCATTGACAGTCCTAACAGGCTACAACCATATAACCTACTTGACTCAGCTCCGTAAAAATAACAATAGGGTCATGAGGTGATGTATAGACTTTCAAACTACAATTGGAAGGTTGAGATCATAAAGAACTCAGATAATAAAATAACAAATGTGCTCTACCAGAATTAGTGTTCAATGCACAGTTCCATATTCATAATATATAGCCATAGTCAGTATGTTAATGTAAGTTGTATGAAAAGATATTATATGACTTTGGTGTCTCCCCAGGTAGATAAACTTGAGTAGCCATCTTTACCTCATTTGGCTTAAATAAGATTTATTTTTTCATGAATTGATATTATTCTCTGCAAGTAGTGAATTGTTCATTTGCTCTCATTTTCATGTATACCATTGCATTATTTCACTTAACTAACTTCTATTGCATTTTCCTTTTTTTTTGTTACTTCACAATTAGCATGCTGACTTCTAAGTGGCACTTAATGCTACCATAATATAAAAATAAAGTAAAATTATGAAACTAGTTGCAGTTTAGAAGTTAATCCATTATCGTGCTGAGATTTTCTGAGAGAGGAGTCATTAAGGATAGTAAGTTCAGACCTTGTTTGCCGAGTTCTTGTCCTGTTCTAGGAATAAATCTCTGTTTAAATGGGGGCTGTTATTCGTGATGGTCATTGCACTATTTTTCATAAAAACACCACACCAGCAAGGACAGGTCGAAACACCACAATGGGAGCCCAGGAGAAGTCGAGAGGAGGCCTATTAATGGAGGTGTCGGGAGGTGAAGCCAAGGCCAATGGCCAATGCGACATCAGGTCAGGCCAATAAACGCCCCAAA
>NC_090734.1:40221817-40234317 GCF_036898095.1 Palaemon carinicauda
TCGGGGAAGTCCCGATACAGCCATCTGCTGCGACGAAGATGTGGTTGAAGGATGTGGATCCGTCAGGGCATGATACATTGAAGCCGTCCTTGTCGTATCGTATCCACGAGCCATTATTTAGTCTGCAATTGAATTCTTTATTGTCAAAGGGATAAAGCTTATCCAGACAATTTTCACTTGTATGGGAGAGAGCACCGTCTAGCACTATACCTAACTGGCATGAATCCATTAAATTTTTACCGAATTCAAATGAGTCAGCTGTACATATTTTTCTATCCATTGCGTCTGAACAGTGAGTTAATTGATTTAAGTCTTTAATGACCGTATATGTTTCCTTGTCTGGGGAAATCAATACGTGTCCTGTCAAACTGGATATTACTGATATTACTGAGTGATTCGTCATGAAAGTCGGAAATGGTGATATCCTGTAAGATTGCCAGGCATCAGAAGAATCAAAGGGAATTGTAATCCTAATCTTGTTATTATCTACGTTTACTGTAATTAGGCTGTAATAAAATTCTAACCTATGTTCGTCTAACAAAGGAACATAGCCTAGTTTATCCCTTCCGTTCTCCAGAACTAATTTTAAGTAACGTATAGGCAACAAATGGGGCGACAATACACCTTTAGTTGCTAACGTGATAGCTTCTACATAATCCTTGGATTTCTCAATGAAATGTGCAATTCTGTTATGTATGTGATCTATCTTTGAATCATAATACGTTAATGTTGCCAACAAATCCTGTACTTCCATAATTTGAACGATATTATCTGAATGTTCATTTAACAAATCCATAATTTTATTGATTGAAGCTAACTGATCCCTTAGTTCTGACATAATCAATTCATCTTTATGAGTCAAGAACTCAATTTTCTTATTTTGATTACTAATTTTAAGACGATTGGAAAGTCCTAAATCTAAACTTGCAACAGACCCAAAGATGCTTAATGCAGCATAAATGAACGGATTCCGTCTTTCTTTATGTTTGTGTCCTACAGTCCACATCAAAAGGTCATAAGCCAAAGATCCTGTCTCGCCAGTCTTATTTTTCAAGTCATCAGATAGCATCTCTGCAACTTTTAATGTTGATCCAAGCAAACTCTTAGTAGTCAAATGAAAATGTCTTCTATGCAACTCATCCAATGATGCAGAAAACCTTGAAATGGCGGTTCTTAAGCTAGTGACATCATTCTCTTGAAGAAAAATTCTTGCATATGCACTTCGACAATTACGTTGGTTGATGTAATAAAAATGTCTTCTTGTCTTTCAACTATATTGCCATATTTAAAATATATATTTTTAGTCTTAGAACTCATCCCATACGAGAAAAATGTCTGAGCGAACAATATCACTCCCAACAACAAAAAAATCATCTTGGAAACCTGTAACGAGAAAAAATATATGTAATTACTCCTGTATTAAAAAGAAAACTTTTAGTCACACAAAATAAAATTTTTCCTCACTTCTTTTCCTCTCTTTTCTTTTTAATTTCTTATGTGAGACAATGGTACTATTCTCTCATCCGTGGGTTGGGCTACGTTTTGAATTCTAAACCTATTGGCCGTTAATGTTTCCAAAATGTTAAATGGGCCTTCAAACTTAGGTGTTAGTTTATAGTTGAGCCCTTTTCTGACATTGATTTGAATATAGATGTTATCACCCACGGTATATGTTTTAGTTGGTTTCGCTATTTTATC
Organism: Palaemon carinicauda; assembly: GCF_036898095.1. Taxonomy (NCBI): domain Eukaryota; kingdom Metazoa; phylum Arthropoda; class Malacostraca; order Decapoda; family Palaemonidae; genus Palaemon; species Palaemon carinicauda. Next base: position 40,223,516 of record NC_090734.1, read on the forward strand.
ATGATTCCTTTTCATTATGATTTGTGATTCTTCTAAATTCTTTCGAAGGATATCATATCGACTTATACTTGCATTTATACATTCTTTTAAAGGATTTGATAGATTAGTTGTAGGCGTTAATACATGGAAAGGTGTTCTAACTGGGGTACCATACAATGCTTCATGCGGTGACATTTTAATTGATACATGATATGAATGATTCAGAGTACTCAGTGCCGCCGGTATTGCAATATCCCAGTTGGGGTCTGATCCCCCTAGTGTTACTCTCAATATATTTAATATCTTCCTATTTGCTCTTTCCACTAGCCCATTCGACTCTGGGTGATATATCATGGTATTAATCTTCTTTATGTTGAGGAATTCACACAATGAGGTAAGAAAGTGATTATTAAATTCACCACCCGAGTCTGAGATTATCATGTGTGGAATTCCATGTTTACAAATGTAACACTCGTAAAACTTCCTAGCGCATTCAATCGCAGTTTTAGTTTTAAGCGCTATTAGTTCTGTATATCGAGTTAAAGCATCTATAATTACTAAGAGGTGCTTATTTCCTCTGTCTGACTCGTAAAATCCTGTTAACAAATCTAAATGTATTCTTTCAAAGGGTTGATTGGGAACAGGATAAGCTCCTAGGCTGACAGGTGTTTTCGTATGCCCTTTGTTTTCCTGACATGTGCGACAATTAGCTATGTGTCTTTTTATATCTGTAAGCATTGTATGCCAATAAAACAATGATTTGGCTTTCTGTGACATTAATGAGAACCCAGGGTGTCCATGTAATGGATTTGAATGCACCCAATTCAGGACAGTGGAAATAAGTGAGTTTGGTACTACTACCTGGTCGTTAGTTACATGTGGTGTATTGCGGGTTTTCCTTGTCACAGTCCTACACAGAATATTATCTTTGATTATATAATTCTGCTGCTTATACTTTATATATTCTTTTTCTTTATGATTGCCTTTCAAATAATTTATAATTGTTTCTATTTTCTGATCTTTTCTTTGCTCAGTCTGTAACAATTCAGCACTCCAGCCTAAATCTTCTTGTTCAGATATTGTTTTTACAATAGGCATGGATGTTGATATATCTATTAATTCAGCTAAAGACTCCGTACAAGATGACACGGGGTTGCGTGATAACGCATCCGCAATGATATTTGCTTTCCCAGGTAAATACCCGATTCTTGCGCCAAAATATTGAATGATTAAATGCCACCGAGTTCGTTTAGGGCTGTGATTGAAGCCTTTAAAGAACTCTGTTAGTGGTTCATGGTCAGTAAGAACCTTAACGGGATAACCATAAATTATGAACTTAAAATGCACTAGCGAATTAACAATAGCTAGTCCTTCCTTGTCTATTACTGCATACTTAATTTCGGAAGTTCTCAATTTTCGAGAATAGAAAGCTATAGGGAAAAACTGTTTATCATATTGCTGAAGCAATAACCCTCCTACTCTTAAGTCTGAGGCGTCTGTTGCAATGAAGAATTCCTTACCGAAGTCAGGAAATTTTAAGATAGGAGAACTACACAGTTCATCTTTCAAAGTATTAAACGCCTGTTGATGTTGCTCAGACCATATGAAATCTACGCCCTTCTTCGTAAGATCAGTTAAAGGAGCGGCTATTATTGAATAGTTGCGTATAAAACGCCTGTAATATCCACTACAACCCCGAAATTGCTGTATTCCCTTGACATTAGTAGGTATGGGAAAATTACGTATAGCCGACACCTTATCATGGACTACTTTAAGACCTTGGCTTGACACCATGAAACCCAAATATATTAATTCTGTTTTGAAAAACTCACACTTACTAATCTTTACCCTTAAGTTATGTTGTCTTAATCTCTGTAGTACTAGTTCTAACTTACGTAGATGTTCTTCTAAGGTGTTGGAAAAAATTATAAGATCATCCATATAGGCATGCAATATATCCCCTAACAAGTCTCCAAACACTATGTTAATCATTCTTGTAAATGTTATAGGAGCACAACGTAAACCAAAAGGCATCCGTAAAAATTCATAATGTCCCCTGGCTGTGCTGAAGGCTGTGTATGGGATACTATCTTCTTCTAATGATATCTGGTGAAAGCCTTTAAGTAAGTCCAAACTGGTAAAATATTTATTCTGACCTAACAAAGACAAAATATCGTCAGTACATGGCACTGGGAATCGATCAGGGATCGTTTCCTCGTTTAGACGACGAAAGTCGACGCAGATACGCCATGTTCGATCTTTTTTCGGTACAACTATTAAAGGAAAATTATAAGGGCTATTTGATTTTCTAATGACTCCTTCCTCTAACATTTTACCTACTTCATCATTTATTTCATTCTGGAATTTCATAGGGAGTCTGTACGAGGGTACATATATAATTTTTTTCTTGTCTTTTAACCTTATTTGATGCTCGATCACATCTGTTTTTCCTAAGGATCCATCGGTATTGGAAAAGACATCTGTATATTTAGTTAAAAGTTCAAAAATTTTCTGCTGAATTTCTTCGTCTTGAATGTCCTTACTGATTTTATTTTTAATAGATCGTAAAAGGGATTCATCCGCAACTGATTGAGAGTGATTGATTTCAGCAACGGTAAGAATACGATGTTTATAAACTTCTACATCCAAGATATGTTGATTTTTGTGAATTACTAAAGTGTTATTTAAATGATTACAGACTTCGATATTACATTGCTGATGTGAGCCTACTGTATAAATAGCTTGTGTGACATACAATCCGTTAGTTTTCAAAGTATCGGAAAGGATTAATATTTCAGATCCTGGTAGTGTTTTCTTTATTTGCACTATTAAATTCGAAGGTATGTTTGGTTCGATATATTGCGTGCAAGATGATATTACGGGTGAACGAGAATTCTGCTGGGTCGCGCATATTATTTCTTTATTAGTGAGACAAGTTATTGGTTCTTCAAGGTACGTTACGGTTACATTTGTCGTCTCCTTTTTATCCAAAACTGACTTTAAAGTATTAGAAGACTTATAGAATTTCCCTTTGATATACACGCCATGCTTGGCAGGAGCTAAGATAATGTTTTGATTTCCCATAGATGGGTATCCTATAATTACAGCTGGATACATATTAATGTTTTTCACAACAACAAATGTATCGGCAAACGTGCGATTACCGACTCTGAACTGAATATGAGTTATGCCTATGACGTTTAATTCATTATTTCCTATACCTGAAAGTCTAATTCCTGATTTTTCAATCGGAAAGTTCGAAAACAACAAATAATGCGTCTTCAAATCCATAATATTACGTGGACTACCAGAGTCAAAAAATAACGTAAAGGATTTGTGTTCTAAATTTACAGCATATAAGGTTGGCCGTAACTCTTTTTGGCTTATTATTGTATGAATTCGTTGCAAATCTACGGGAGCATGCACTGTTTTACTTAATTCGGCCGTGTGTTTCATAGGAAAATCTATTGTCTCACAATTATCTGATAAAACATTAAATTGATTATTCAATACTATTGATGTTGACATAAATGACCTTGACCCAACATCACTCTCTTCCCCTCTAGAGTTAACTATGTGGTATTTGCTTTGCTCTGCACATTCTGAAAATTAGGCTGACTTTGCGAGGTCTGGTTTGACGGCCCAGGCTCAGCGATATTTGAAGAAGTGTTTGTTTGTTTCGGACTCTGAACTGCATTGACATTTTGTTGTTTCTTCTTATTGTTAAAATGAGGATTTTTCTTTTTATTTCCATATGTAACTGACTGTGGAATTGACTGTGTATTTCTAGGATATTGTTGTGTCTTACGCGCGTAACATTGACTATAAGAATGTGATGCTGTGTTGTGAACTGAACAAAATTTCGTTCTACAGTCTGCGCTTATGTGACCTTGACGTTTGCAGTTGTAACACGTCACTCCCGCTACTGGATTGTTAATTACGTTCATTGTTTGTGGTTTTGTTTCATTCTTAGCAAAAACTTGAGTTAACACGGGATCGAGATCTGGACACTTGGACATGTGTTTCTTTATCTGTTTATAGACATCCAATTCCGTACTTGCAGGCATTAACTTCTTATCAAAGCACCGCACTAAAGCTTCAGGCAACATAAGTGTCATGCAAGTTAAATACATTAATCGTAAAAAATCTTTCACGGAGGTATTATCGTTAGTAACCCAAGTGGAATTACCTAAAATGTCCTGATATTCGTTAAGCCTATCAGCTATGAGAGCTGCTCTCTCAACAACATTAAGCCGATTCATAGTGGCTTGATTAAGTGTATTTCGTAACGTTAACACTACATCCAAAGCTTCCTCACCCCCATAAATCGCACGTAACCTAACTTTGAAATCATCCCAAGTAACTGCTTCCTGAAATGAAACACCTCTTAAATACGCACTCGCATCCCCTTTAGAAAAATCTATAAAACTTTTAGCTTCTTGTAATTGTACAAAAGGATCTACGATTTGTTTGGCATTTAAATGGGCATCAACGGATGAAATCCATGACTCCACATTTTGTGGCAAGAACCCGTTGACACGACCTTGAAAAGGAAGGATTGCTGACCTGGCATTTACAAGCATCACAATTGGAGGAGGATTAGCCTGGCCTACACCACTAGGTCCAGGGGTAGGGCTGACAGGAGGAGCCATGACTGCTGTTTTTTTTTTTTTCTATCTCTTTGACTCCTTTCAATCCTATCAAAATATCTATATGAGTACAGACGCCCACTGCGTAAACGCATATGTATAATAAAATTCCCCCAACAATGTTACTAATCCCAAAACATTTTCCCCCAAGAGTTTATGAAAGAAAAAGGAATTAGCACAAAGAAAGAAAAATTCTAAATGAGAATTGGCAGTTTCTTATAACAAAGTTTAGGAATTCACTCACCCCAGTAATAATTGACTAACGACTTGTGATAACTACACTTCACTGCCCAAACTGAAATGAATACAAAATCTCTGTACTTAGCTTTATATGAAGTCGACACGTCCTCTCTCTCTCTCTCTCTCTCTCTCTCTTGATGTTTTGTTAGCGATGTCTCGTTCTAGTTTCTTGTTGAATGTAGTTCTTCCTGGATATGTCTTGCAATTGTTTAACGCCAGTCCTTGGGTTTCCTAGGATGTTGATTGAAGATTCAAGTTGTATACTAACATATGTTGATGTTAGCTTTTCCGTTGGACTTAGTCAAAATTGTAGATTCTTGTAGATAGTTTTGAGTTCTTGAAGATCTTTATCAGGTATTACAGCTTTTATTTTGAAGTCTTGAAGATCATTCTCTGGTTTTACAGTTTTTATGTTGAAGTCTTGAAGATATTTCTCTGGTTTTACAGCTTTTATGTTGAAGTCTTGAAGATATTTCTCTGGTTTTACAGCTATTTATTTTGAAGTCTTGAAGATATTTCTCTAATTCTTAGAGTTTAATCGCTGTCTTAGAGTTAAACCGCTGTCTTAGAGTTTAAATCGCTGCCACCATTTATTGGTGTGCTACTGTCTTAAGCACACATTTGAGTATGAGTTGTTTTCAGATGTATTTAAATGGTTTACTGAATACATCTTAATGGTTTTTAAGTTTTATTTTTAATAAACAACAGAGTTAAACATCTCCATCACTGGAGGAAGCTGTGTTGGTCCACATGACCAATTCTGGTGAAGTTTAGATATGAACTGGATAAATTATCGATATCACAAGTATCGTATGCTTGCTTTAATTTAGCCAAGTGACGGAATCGGAAGACACCTGCATCCGGTGACGTCACAAACTTTCACACGAAGAGACAATGTGTTGACGTTAAGAAAGAATGTCAATTTGCCGTCTTTGCATTATACATCCTGTTTACAATTTGAATGACTACAGCAAATCTCAGGGTTAGCTCTTCCAACCAACATGACATATTACGTCATTTGTTTTAAACATGTAATATTACTATTCTAACTATTACATATATATATATATATATATATATATATATATATATATATATATATATATATATATATATATATATATATATATATATATATATATATATATATATATATATATATATATATATATATATTGTGTGTGTTATAGTGAAAACGTAAAATCGGGGAATTCATGAAATTATTAAATATTTTAGTGAATACGCGTAATCACTGTGGTATTTAAACATTTTATGTAATTACTGAAAATGTTGATCAAGGAATACATGAAGTCATTGAACGATTTTAGTGAAATTGGTAAAATGCCTTACGTAACTAATCGGTTTCATGTGTGTTCTGATTAATTAGCATGTGATGATATTAAATGTCATATCACGATAATATATAATATAGTAAATAGTCATTTACAGTTAGCCCTTGACAAATCACTGCCAAATATTCCTTTGTATGTTGCCTGATTATTACCAATATTTAAACTAGAATTTTAGTGCATTACAGACCTAGATGGTACAATTATGTTTTATCCTAGCTTCAAACGCATCTTCGTGGGATGCATTAATCTCTTGCTTGCATACCTAATAAAAATATTAACTAAGTATGGTGAAGTGAAGTGTTTCGATACTTTGAAAACTACACACTCGTTGGATATAACGATTGACTATGTAAATATTCAGTTAAATCAGAGCTCAGGGAATACAGTACACTACAATGGTTATCAATATTCCATATTTAGATACTAAGGGAGCTCATGATGAAAACAGTTAACTCCGGTGGTTATTATGATTAGTTGTTTAGCTATTGACAAAACCAAGAGCACGGGGAGAAACAGTTGACTCAGCTGGTTATTACTATTGGTTGTTTAGCTAATCACCACAATATGGGCACATAGGAAAACAGTTGACACAGGTGCTTATTGCTATTCACTGTATTACTTAGCTAGTCACCAAACTCACAGCACAGGTGATAAAAGGTGACTTCAGTTGTTATTACGATTGGTTTTTCAGGTACTTGCCAAACAAAGAACACTGGGGAAATGAATTGACTCAGGCAGTGATTACAATTGGTTATTTAGCTTTTCACCAAAGTGAGAGCACAGTGGAAAATATTTGATTCTAGTGGTTACCATGATATGATATCTAGTTGCTGATCAAACTATAAGCACGTGGGAAAATAGTTGACTCCAGTGGTTATTAAAATTGGATATTTAGCTACTGACTAACCTTAGAGCACAGGAGAATACAGCTCACTGCAGTAGATTTTACGATTTGTTATTTAGCTACTTACTAGCTAAGAGCACTGGGGATAGAAGTTGACTTATGGGTTTATTACGATTTATTATTTAGCTACTCACTAAACTAAGATCACAGGGGAAAACAGTTAACTCAGGTGGTTATTACTTTACTTTATTTTGATGGCTGCTTTTTTCGGTCCCATACAGCAGGAGAACCCTCTCTACAGGACCTGCGCTGTCGTTTTACCTTGTTTGTACAGAGTATTTATCTATTCACATCACGTACTGTTCATTTACTCTTAAATTGTTACTGTTGTAGGAAGTCTTCAGTTTCCACTTGGAATCCTTAATGACTTCAGTCATTCGAATGTTTCGTGGGACCTTATTATATAGTCTCTGGGCCACATATTTAAAGGTTCTGTAGACTAAAGTAGACATATATCTAGGTTCCTAGAGTTTGAGGCCATCTGTAACTATTCTCGTGTCGACACAATTTGTTGGCTGCGCAATATGTAGCAATTCTCTTAAGTATTTTAGACGACCGGTTCTGAAAACTTGGTGAGTTATTGTACATATTTTAAATTAAATTCTCGTTTCAATCGGCAGCCAGGCTAAATCAATTAGTATAGTTGTGATTTTCACTCTAGGTGGGACACCTTTTATCGGTCTTACTCCTCTGATTATTATGTTTTGTAATTTCTTAAGTTGCACTTTTGATCAATTGTAACAGAAAGTTGCAGTCGTCAATCCTGGTAATAACAGAGTTTATCAAAAGTTTCATTACAGAATTTTGGTCCGCATATTTTTTTATAAGCGCAATATTTTGAACTTGAACTCCACATCATGCCTTTGTACTATTTTCGATAGACCAATAGTATAGAAGCAGAATAAGGTTAGGACAAGTACACTCCTCTGGGGAACCCCTCTGTTTAAGGGTTCATATGATGATTAAGAGGCTCCAGTTTGTTCACAGTAATTTCTATCAACTCAGTGATCTTATAGGTATTCAAAGCCTTGATGTTCAATGCCTATGGACTGTAGGTCATTTATTAGCAGTTCACGCACAACTCTATCAAAAGCAGCATATCATTTACAACAGAGCAGATGGCTGTCTCCGTAGAGTATAGTTTTCTGAAAGCAGATTGGTTTTCAGGCAAAGCTTCTATTACTTCTAAGTGACTGACTAGTCGTTCAAAAATTACATATTCAAGCACTTTTTAAACAAAGGATAGATTATAAATAGGTCTATATGAGCTTAATTCCTGGTAGTCCAGTGCATTTTTTCAGAACTGGTGTAACTATAGCCATTTTCTTAGATTTAGGAAACTTACATTCATCAATGCTTGCATTTGCTATTCTCATTATTATTTCGGCTAGACGAGAAAAGTTTCTCTCTTCAATTACTTCCGATAAAGGCACAGGATCAATTGCGTAGTTTGTTTTCTTTGCTCTCTTGATAATTCTGGTGATGTCATCTTGTGTTATGTTGTTAAGTCGTATTAATTTTGTTTGTGTGCCTGGTGTATCATTGATCTGATGTTGAGTATTCACAAATGACCTGGTTATATTTTAAATTTTGTTTTTAAAGAATACTAGAAAATTATTTGTTAGTTCCTGGTCACACTATCCATCAGGTAGCTTCTTTTCTTTGACATTTCCCATTACACCATTCAGGATACGATATAACTTATTTATGTCCATTAATGCTTCGAAGATCTTTCTGTTATAGTATTCACGTTTTTTTTCCTTCTTAGTAGGTAGTTATATTGACACATAGCAGTTTTGTATTCTACCCAAGTACTTTCAGTTTTTAACCAATTCCACTTTCTTTCATTTTGTCATTTTCCCTCTTTTTGACCAAAGTCTCTCCATCAAACTAAGGAGATTGGTCTTTTACAGTTATAGTCTTTTCCATAGGTGGGCACATGGTATCATATTCACTTTTACTCTTTATCATAAGTGGTCATAAGACAGTTAGCGCACTTAGCTCCTAACAGACGTTGGTCATCATGATCACAGGGAATGTTGATGGCATCAATTATTTTTTTTATAACTTCTTCAATAAGTGCGGTAAGAAATTTTTTTAGCTATGTCTAAAACTTATTTTGTTTACAAATGCATGTTTCTGTAGAGGTAGATTAAATGTAATAAGCTTGTGTACTAGGGAGATAGTACATTTTTCTTCAACTTTTGTATCTCATTCAATATTATTCATGTCATCGCTTAAAACTAAGTCTAACATATGCCCAGTTAAAGTAATTGTACATTCGATATTATTCACTAGTCGATATGATTCTAGTAACTCATTAAATGCCAAAGCATCATGATTTGAAGCGTTGTCCATTAAAAAATTTAAGTCTCCACATATAACTAATTCGTATTTTTCTATGATAATCATCTCAATGAAAGCACCGGAATCTTCAAAAAAGATACTAGTGTTTGTTCTAGGAGGTTTTTAGATTGTTACAAAGGATATTTTTCTGTTTTTTGGCATAAGGTTTATTTCTATATATTCAAAGCTTGTTACACTAATTTTTTTCAACATTTTGAGATTTGAGTAACCTTTATGAATAAAGAGTCTAACACCCACCCCAGACCTACCTACTCTGGGTGAGTTTGGTTGTCTGGGTGGATTTTGCTGCGTCTGCGCTAAGGTCCGCAAGTTTTTTTTTCCAAGTCATCTATTTTCGCATCTTGTTTATGTAGGGCCAGATCTCTCAAGTTCATATCTTCCTTTAATTTTGATATTACTAAATTGTTTTGTGTGGCTTCACGTACGCAATGTGGGCATGACCAATCTATGTAATTCCGTTCATTATCAGTGATGCCTATCACTATATGCACACATTTCTTATGAAACAGTCTATTACATTCACGTCCTATCCATTTTTTCTGTTCTCCCTCTGTGTTATTACATATGAGGCTGAAATAGTTAGGAACAGACATAGTATACTGTTTCTTATCACTTAGGTTTCTCTGTTAGACTAACTAATATCTTTTAAATGATATTCTAAGCTAGAAACAGAAAGCTAAAACACGACTCAGGGCGTGTATAACGTAGCTCTGCACAACACGTCCACACTCTAGCATGTTCTAGCACACAATTTATATGATTGGTTATTTAGCTACTAACCAAACTAAGAGAACTGGGGAAAAGAGCTGACTCACTGGGTTATTACGATTGGTTATTTACATACTCACCAAACGAAGAGCACAGAACAACAGTTGATTCAGGTGGTTATTACGATAAGTTATTTAGCTACTAACCAGACTCTATCACTAGGGAAAATATTTGAATCCAGTTGTTATTACAATTGGTTATTTAGATGCTGACCAAACTAAGAGCAACGGGAAAAACAGTTGACGCTCGTGGTAATTATTATTTGTTATCGCTACTGACCATAAGAAGAGCATCGGGAAAATTAGTGGACTCAAGTGGTTATTACGATTGGATTTGTAGCTAGTGGCCAAATTAAGATCACGGGGAAAATAAATAATTCAAGTGGTTATTAAAATTGGTTATCTAGCTACTTACGAAACTAAGATCACTGGGGAAAACAGTTGACTTATGTGGTCATTATGTTTAGTTATTTTGATACTGAATAAACTGAGAGCAGTGGGGAAATCCGTTAAATTCATAATCCTTCTAATGTACTCGAATGAT
>NC_090734.1:40241817-40246817 GCF_036898095.1 Palaemon carinicauda
ACTTGATGGAGAGTGGGAACCTTTTAGTGACAGAGTTTGGAAGGGTTTGTGGGAGAAGGAAGTAGAAAATAATTTTGGTAAGAGTAAGGTAATGAGATGCATGAAAAGGGCAGGTGGTGATAGACTGAATATCAGGTTGAATGGAGAGTTCCTTTTGAAAGTACATATTTTTTTTTTTTTTTAAATACTGTAAATGGATAAGTGCAACCAGAATTATATCAAAGAGTGAATGAAGAATGGGGGCAGTGAATGGAGTGGTAAAGAATAGAAGGTTGATGGTGAATGTAAAGAGAGTTTTGTATGATAAAGTGATTGTGGCGACTGTGGTGTATGGATCCGAGTTGTGGGGAATCAAAATGAGAGAAGTGTCAAAGAAGTATAGCTGATTTATCTAAATTGGATAGGATTAGGAACAAAGTAGTGAGGGTGAGAATGGGTGTGAGAAAAGAATTAGCAGATAGAAAGAATTTGAATGTTTTGAGGTGTTTGAATCATGTAAAAAGGATTGAAAATTGCCATCTGATGAAGAAGGTAATTAATGCATGAGTTAAAGGAGAAATGCCGAGTTTGGATAGATGGATGAAGTGAAGAAAGCCCTAGGTCACAGAGGGATATATGTGAGAGAGGAAAAATAGTGTTAAGAATGGGAATGAATAACAAGCTCTTGTGAATCAATTCCTATAGGTCTTGTTTCTACCTATGGTCACTTTGTTGACCTCTGGGGTAGCGGCAGTAGGGAAGTAAGCATATGCAAATACATTTCTGGTGGAGTAAAGGGGAAGGATGGACTGAGGCACCATAGAAACATCCACCAAACTCGGCCGAATCCCTTGTCAGTCAAAGAGGAATATTGAGAAAAATTTTGGTATGTTATCTTTTTTATATTGGCTGTCTCGTAAAATTGGGGATGTATAATGGCATGTATATATATATATATATATATATATATATATATATATATATATATATATATATATATATATATATATATATATATATATATATATATATATATATATATATATATATATATATATTTAATATTATATATATAAATATATATATATATATATATATATATATATATATATATATATATATATATATGATAATTCTATTTCAATATAATGGTAGAGCTAAAATTACCATTAATTAATTATACACTTCTCCAATAATACAATCTAAAGGAAAAATTCAGTTAAAGTATTTCACCATTTCAGAGATCCGATGAAGGAAAAACATACTTATTATAGGTTTACATATATTCATATTCATACTCAGAGAGAAAATAAAAAAAAATCCGTGTAGACATATATACGTTAATCGTCAGTGAAAACGACCGCTTTGTTATTGGGTCTGAACCTTTGATATTGGCAAGAAGTTGGGGGATCAAATTTAGTTTGGCATGTACGCCCGTCAAATGCATCTCATATGGATTGATTTATTGCTTAGTGTTTTTTTTTTTTTTTTTTTTTTTTTTTTTTTGAATTAGTTGACCTGCTGTTTAACTAGGACATCCAGAAAAAGACGTGTTTTATGTTGACAGTGTGTCTTGGGAAGTTCTGCACATAATTTATCCAAGTTCATCAGTCAATTCTTCTGTAATTTCTGTTTGTGACAGTGATAAATATGTCAGCATTATACAATATGTTGATATTTGCTTTTTGTGTTCTCTGAAGGTCTATTCTTCGATGATAGCCATTTGGGTATCCGCATAAAGGATGAAAAGAGAGTATATTCAGGACTACAAAAGTTATATAGTAAATTGAAATAGTTAATTTTGTTGAAAAACGAATAGGGCCTGCATGATATTTGAAATACAATATTTTAGAAAACATCCTTGGATATAGGTATAAGATACCTTGTCGATATTTATACTCGATCTAGTATCGTATTTATGATCTTTACAACTGAGGTATCTGTGAAAAGGCTCTCGACGTTGAGAGAGTCGATATCTTCTTCAGGTTCCTATAATGTAGTACGTCAATAAACTCTATTGTTCATTTCAACGAGTATGCAATGTATAAAGTTATGAAACGTATAAGGTTATGATTTAGGACTTTAGTTATGTTAGTAGTAGGTGAATTGATTTGGGAGATTATTTGCCATAATGGATTCCCTACTATTTTTACACAGCATTTACTCCTAAGCTGGTTAAACAAGAGTGTTGGGAACAGTTTTTCATCTAATCCTAATTTGAAAAAAAATACTCTTCTAAAAAATACTCAATCTTTTGCATATATCCTGTTACCTCTCTTACTTCATCTATTGAATATCATACTTTATCTTTTGTTGTATGATCCTTAACTATGCATATTTTATTCTGGTGAAAATTATCACTTAACACTTATCACTTAGAATTAGTATGGACCTGCAGTGATCACTAGTATTAGATAGCATAATAAAAGATTTAGTATCGTAAGATATCAATAAATAGAAAAGGAGTTTAGTACTACATTAAAAATAATTATATGGTGAGTGTCCTTGAATTATTCGCTCCTATTCCTCAATATTTTATTTCGAAATGATTGTCGACTAACAATTATGGATATATAATCTAATGACATCAACAACAGTAGGTAAAAGAACAAGTGAATATATATAAGTAAATCAATAAAAAGAAAAACCGGGAATCTGGATGAAACTGTCTCAAAAAGAACATACATGATTACTTTGTCATTAATAAATGAATTGCTAATACTAATTCATTCCCATCTGTGAATAACAAAGTTGTAGTACCAAATCTGATATATAATAAACGAGTTAGAGGTTATATGGGGAAAAGTTGACACACTTTCATAATCACATTAAAAATACGCTAATTGTCATTCACATACAATGTTTATAGAAGAAAGAATTACATTCCTTTACATATTTGCACAAGAGTTGGAGCTAAAAATATCTTAATTAGCAGTGTGACAACTGCATTGAATAGTCGGGCATTTTAATGGACACATTCCCTGTTACCAATAGAACAGCAAACATTACTCCGCCAAGCTGCTCATTCGCTCATACGAGTATAATTCTCGGCAAACATTGATTACTGTGATAACGCTTAGCACGGCATATATATATATATATATATATATATATATATATATATATATATATATATATATATATATATATATATATGTGTGTGTGTGTGTGTGTGTGTGTGTGTGTGTGTGTGTGTGTGTGTGTGTGTGTGTGTTTGTGTGTGCCGTGCTAAGCGTTAAATCTTAGTAATGAATGTTTGTCGAGAATTATACTCGTATGAGCGGGATGAGCAACTTGGTGGATTAATGAGAGCATTGGGTTTGGAGGAAATGCCCCTCAAAATCTCGTGAAGTCACTGCCAGCAGGGTGAGTGATTGGCTTTAAGGTGATGGAAAAACTGTCTCTTCGGCCTTTACTCATGATGACTGCAGTTGATCTTACTAGAATTAGTATGGACCAGCAGTGATCACTAGCATTAGATAGGAACTGGGCATCACAAGGAAATGTCTATCCTTTGATGTATATAGCTAATTAATCCGCTATGAATTTAGACAGTTATGGAAAGAGAAAATGACAGAATGGCCCCCAGTCCCGCGTTAAGCGGAGAACTAAGAATCGCCTGGTTTGTAAATTATACAAAAAAAAAAAAAAAAAAAAACTGAAAGCAGGTAATTGGAATGTTATAACCAAGAATCAGATTGGGAAGTTACAGAAAGTGGAGAATGAATTTATGGAATACAGTTTGGATATCTTGGGCCTAAGTAAAAAATGTTGTAAGGGGATTGGTAAGGACACTTTAGACCAAAGTAATATATATATATATATATATATATATATATATATATATATATATATATATATATATATATATATATATATATATATATATATATATATATATATATATATATATACTGAGGAGGATCAGATAGAGTTAGAAGAGAAGAGGTAGGAATGATGACACCAAGAACAGAAAAGGTATTAACTGGTATTAACCGAGTGGAGTGGTTTAAATAGTAGATTGTTACTAACGAAGTTCAAATCAAACTAATACAATATTAGTTTTATAATTATCTATTCCCCAACAAATGGTTACCCTGAAGAAAGAAAAGATGAGTACTATGAAGAACTGTAGAGGTTAATGGATGACATCCCCGAGAGAGATATGAAAATTGTGATTGGCGACTTCAATACTGAAGTTATAGAAAATATTCCTGGGATAGAGAGTGTGATGGGTGTTGAGTGTCATGGCGAAGTTGCAAATGAAAATGAAGCACATTTCTTCAGTTTTTGTTCAGCCAACAATCTTTTTATGGGAGGTACTCTTTTTCAACACAAGAACATCCACAAGTATGCATGGACTTCATCATGTGGCATTTACAAAAATCAAATAAAGAGAGGAGGACCCAGAGAAATCCAAGAAGCTATAGAGGTGTCAATATCGGTAGTGATCACCAACTTCCCATTGCCTCACTTAAATCAAAACTGAAACCACTAAACAGAAAGATAGATAGAATACCTAGATTTAATACAACTAAACTTGTAGAATAAGAGCGCAGAGAAACATTTGCAATTGAATGTAGGAATGGATTTGCAGTCCTAGAAACTTTAAGAGACGAAAAACTGGCAATTAATGAAGAATGGTGCGATATTAAGATCAGGCAGTTACAGGGGGAGATCCATGGATATCAAATGATACACGGGATACTATAAAAGGAGAAAATATACAGGAATTGATTGTCTAAAGTTATCGATGAAGTACTGAAAATTACAAGGTAGAGGATGCTAAGTATTCCAGTACTGGCAATGAGGTCAGTCGATGAGCCAGGAATGACTGGAAAGAGTATTTAGACAATAAAGCAGATGAGACTGACAAAGCTATGATTTCAGGAAGTTTCTATGATGTATGAATTGCCGAGGAAAGAAAAAGAACCATATATCCATCTAAAAGAGACATGGTTCTGTTATGGAAACAGAAGAAGAAAAAAGACAACGCTGGAGGGAACTCTTTAGTGAGGTCA
>NC_090734.1:40254317-40261817 GCF_036898095.1 Palaemon carinicauda
TTAGACATGTGGTTTAGCCAGGTTGCTGCGTAAATCTTTAGGTAATTACCATTCTGTAACTAGCTGTTGTTGTTATTCGTATTTAAATACTCCTCTCGCTGTCTGTTAGCGTTCTATATAAGTACAGTAATAGCGTTGGGCTGCAGTTACCCAAATTTATCATTATAGGTTCTTGGTAGTAAATATAACTTGTTACATTTGTTTATGTTAGGGGCAATGTACGTGTAGCTACTGATAACTTTATTTTATGGATACGAATACTGTTCAGAATGACTAACTTTAAGTTAATGTATTCGCGTTTAGTCAGCCATTCATTGTTAGGTAGGTAGGATTTGTTGTATTTACATAAGTGTTGTGTTGTGAGTAATTAGACCTTGTTCAAAAATGCCTTTTAATCTAGTGAGCTTTGTTAGAAACCTCAAAGAGGAATTGTCTTTGCTCAGGTATGCTACTAAATAGGATCTGCGTGACCTTGCAGCAAAATGTAACATTGTGGTTGATCCTGCTTATGTGAAGGCTAGATTACTGAGTGATATTTTAGATTATTCAATCAACCAAGAGATTACACTGGTCAACAAATTTTGAAAAGTTGTGTGCTTCTTAAATGAGATTAGTTGATTCTTATGTATTTCCATTCAATGAATCCAAATATCACGTTGAAAAATTTGTATTGGCTACAGGTTCAAAGATACGAGGCATGCAATATTTCATTAATTTATTTTAATATACAGTATATGTCATTATGTTTTAAACTCTAATCCATATCTATTCTCTGCCTTTTTGCTTGACGCTTATACTAGTTTGAAGAGTCGTCTAATGTCAGTGTCCAGCAATAGTCTGCAAGCATTGTTGTGTACCATTTACCTTGGTACATCTTTTCCATGCTTGAAATATCTTGAAATCTTTCACCATGTTCGTCACTAACTGCTCCACAGTTTGCTGGGAAAAAGGCTAAATGTGAATCCAGAAAGTGGATTTTAAGTGACATGTTACATCCTATGATCTTGTAAGCCTTGATGAGGTTTTCCACTAATTCTTCATAGGTTCTCTCCCTTTTGTTTCAGAGAAATCCCTTTGCAACTAACTTGAATGCCTTCAAAGCAGATTTCTCCTCCCCATGAAGAGCTGATTCAAATTCATCGTCTTTAAGAAGCTCTCGAATCGGAGGACCAATGAAAACTCCCTTTTTTTATCTTCGCATCGCTCAACGAATGGAATTTTGATGTTAAATACTTTAATCCTTGACCAGACTTGTCCATCGCTTTTACAAAGTTTTTCATGAGCCCCAGTTTGATGTGCAAAGGTGGTAGCGAAACCTTGTTTGCTTTAATGAGAGGTGGATGTTGAACATTTTTCATTCCAGGCTCCAATGATTGACGAGGTGGCCAATCTTTTCTTATATAGTGGGAATCTCTTGTCCGGCTGTCCCATTCACACAGAAAGCAGCAGTACTTGGTGTATCCACCCTGCAACCCTGCCACAATAGCAACAACCTTTAAATCACCACAGAACTGCCATTGATGTTCATCATATTTTATGCACTGCAACACATGCTTTATATTCTCATAAGTTTCTTTCATGTAGGGTGCATAGCCCACAGGAACTGATGGTTTACTATTGCCATTAGGCAACAAAACTCCTTTCAGGCTTGTTTTTGATGCATCTATGAACAGCCTCCACTGTCTGTTCATATTTGATGCCTAGTGCTTCCATCAGACCATTAATATTGTTACATGGCACTAAATCACCTTCCATTACAAAGAAATCTTTAAAGTGCTCCTGACGGTTCCGAAATTTTGATATGTTCACGTCAGGTGCTAAGAGATTCCACTGTTGAAGACGAGAGCCTAGCAACTCTGCCTTATTCTTGGGTAGTTGCAGATCCCTGGCAAGGTCATGGAGCTCCTCATGTGTTATGAGATGTGGCGTAGAGGACTGTGCTTCATCAAAATTAGGGTCACTCTGTAATCCAGCATTGCCATCCTCCCCTGCTTCCTCCTCACCACTTTCCTCGTCTGATTTGAAAGATACTGACTTGGTGCATCAGGAGCAGGTAGAACTTCTCCATGTGGAATTGGGCGAATAGCTGATGGAATGTTTGGATATTCAGTGGACTCCTTTTTTTTCTTTGACAAGCCCTTTTGTATTGGAGGTACCATGCAGAAATAACAATTGTTGGTATGGTCTTTGGGCTCCCTCCACGTCATTGGCACAGCAAAAGGCATTCCTTTCCTCTTTCTGTTCAACCATTGGCGAAGGTTTGTAGCACAAGTGTTGCAGCATATGTGAGGAGCCCAGTTCTCATCCTGGTCACCAATCTTGCATCCAAAATATAGGTGATATGCCTTTCTAACCAGCGCAGTCATACGCCGCTTCTATGATGCAAAGGTCACCCCACCCCAAATGTAGCAGAAGTTGTCTGCCCTATTCACACAAATGTAAACTTGCACAGCACAAACACCTTCTGTGACTGATGAAACAATACTGAGGGCAGAGAGACTGTGAGCAGTGAGTAATGTACACGTCCGCCAGCCTGTAGAAACCTGTTGAGACATGTAGGCGTAACACGAAAAGTAGAGCTACCAAACAATTTTAACCATGATATTTGTTACCAGCAACCATAAAATTATATGGAAAATGCTACTTTGGTCTCCGAAGCATTTTGGTTGTTATTATTGCAGATGATGAAGAAGCACAAGCACTGAAAATTGCAGCAGGAGTACTTCCACCTGTTCCAGTAGACACAGAAGTAGAAAAAATAAGGCTTCAATTGCAGTTAGAGAAGGTAAAGAAGGAAACGACCGAACGGGAGCTCTATCTAGAAAAGAGAGCAGAAGCAAGAGAGAAGGAACGAGAAGGAACGAGAAGCAAGAGAGAAGGAAAAGAAGGAAACGACCGAACGGGAGCTCTACCTAGAAGAGAAGAGAGCAGAAGCAAGAGAGAAGGAACGAGAAGCGGAGATAAGACACCAGAAAAAAAACTCCAGGAGCTTTTTTTAAGTAACAGAAAGGAAGCCACACCCCCTGCTATGTTTGAAGTTTTTAAAGCAAGTAGGCTTTTACCTGATTTTGACGAGAGAGATCCCAAGGTTTTCTCCCAGAACTTTGAACAAATCTCAGAAACCTTAAAATGGCCTGTAGAATTCTGGTCCTTGCTCATCAGGAACAGAGTGAAGGGTAAAGCTGCATTTGTTGCTTCACAACTGGTAAGTGAGAATGACTATACAGTGTTAAAGAAAACTATCTTGGATGCGTACTCCATTACCATTGAAGGGTATAGACAGATTTTTAGAAATTCCGTTAAAACTTTCAATCAAACTTTTGTAGAATTTTGTAGTGTCAAAAATAGGCAGTTGAATAAGTGGTTAGAAAGAGCAAGTGTCGATAACTTCGAATCATTTAAGAATTTGATTCTTCTAGAAGAATTTTTGAGGAAAGTTCCTACCCATATCTTAACCTTCATTCATTTTAAAAGTGAAACACTGGTTGAAGGCAGCTAGTCTCGCCAATGATTACCACTTAATCCATAAATCACAAAAGGGTCAAACTAACAAATCATCTCCTTCTCTTTCCAAATCTCCCCAGGTATCCTGTGCTTACTGCAAGAAAGAGGGCCACACTATTGAAAATTTTCCATTTCCCCAGTGCAAAACTTCAAAACCAAAAGGTAAAAATGTCCAGTCAAGGAGCACATGCCATGTGACTACTCCGATGGAAGGGTTGCAGCCGTTTGAAGGATTTATTTGTGATGTTACTGTAAAGGGTACTGGTACTTCACTGAAGTGCTTCAGACTCTGGTTCCTCTCAGTCTATATTGGCAGACGTAGGTTCGAAGAATTTAACTTATTCCAAGGAATTTATTACCATTTCAGATTTAACCTCTTCCAGGACTCTGCCTCTTGCTGAAGTGGAAATTGTTAGTCCTTACTTTATAGGAAAGGATAAAGTAGCTGTATTAAAGCAAGCCTTGCCGTGTTCTCCAGTGAAGCTGATCTTGGGTAATGATCTAGCAGGATCACAGGTGAAAACTGATTTTATTATTTCAGATCCTGAATTCGTAATCCCAGTAGAAAGTAAGTACATAGAATCTCCACCAGCTATAACTCAGGTTGTGACTAGGAATACTTCCAGGGCAGGACCTTTGAAAAGCGAGAGTAAAACTACTGGAAGAACTATGGAGGCCTTAGACTTAGTGAACGTAGGTAAGAAAGAATTTACCGAGCTATAGAAAGAGGACCCCAGCCTTAGTGAACTTTGGAAAAAGGTGAGAATTCCAGATGAAAATCCTAAATTGCCATATTTCTATGTGAATAAAGGTGTTCTCTGCAGGCATTTCAGGTCACCACAGATTAATAATAACCATACTTGGAGGGATTGCCACCAAATAGTCATTCCTCAACCTATAAGACACTACTTGTTAGACCTCGCTCATTCTGCAGAATCCCACTTAGGGGTCAACAAGACATACAAAGGAGTAAGTGAAGACTATTGGCCAGGCCTTGGTAAAGATATTAAGAGCTATGTAGCTTCCTGTCACCATTGTCAGGTTACAGGTCAACCTAACCAGAGAATGCCACCAGCACCACTTCAGAACGTACTAGTACCCAAAACTCCTTTTTACAAACTCATCATAGATTGCGTTGGCCCTTACCAAAGACTAAGAGAACGAATGAATACATACTGACCGCTATGTGTCCCACTTCAAGGGACCCTTTGGCATTTGCAATCTAAAACATAAATGCAAAGACTATATTACTGAACCTTAGGAAGGTTTTCACTGTTTTAGGATTTCCTTATGAGTTACAATATGACCAGGGAACTAATTTTACAATCCATGTCTTCAAACTAGCTATGCATACATTGAATATTCATAATTTTAACTACTCTATATATCATCCACAGACAAATGGTGCCCTGGAAAGGTTTCATCAAACCTTGAACCTTTTGCGTAAGTACAACAGTGAAACTGCAAATCATTGGGATGAGGATCTCTATCTCCTAATGTATGTTTTTCGATGCACTCCACATGACTCCACAGGGATATCTCCCTTTGAGGCATTGTTTGGTCGTCGACCACGAACTGTATTGGGTATGGTGAAAAAAAACATTTTGCATCAAACCATTGGAGACTACTAACACGTTGAAATATATTAAAGATCTTAAAAGTAAGTTTCATCAGATAAATGATTTGGTATGTTCTAACCTCCTTTCCTCACAAGAAGTAATGCAGCAACAGGGGAACAAGGAAGCCAGGTTAAGGGAGTTCCAGAAAAGGTGACCAGGTACTTTTATACCATCCAATTCCAGGAGCTCCATTGAGAGAGAAGTTTGCCGGCCCATATACAGTCCTAGATTGTCTTTTTAAGGTAAAGTATGTAATTAGTACCCCAGATAGGAGGAAGGACAAACAATTAGTACATGTGAACTTGTTGAAGCAGTATCAAAGTAGAGTAAATAGTGGACCACCTCGAGTAACATTGGTGACTACCTCAACTTTTAGGTCTAAAGACTACTATCCTGTTGTTACTAATAATAAAGACCCTGATGAAGAACCAGAACTGATTTCTTTTAGTGATTTAACTAACTCTGAGATAATGAGTAAGTTTGACTCCTTATCACACTTGCCTACTAATGGAAGCAAAGAACTAAACTCCTTACCAGTTTTCAGGACTTGTGCACTGATGATCCATGAACCTGTAGCCTGATTCAACATGATATCTTGCTGGAGCCGGGAACACAGCCCATCAGACAACCAATTTACAGAGCGATAGGAAAGAAGCTCGAATCCTTAAGGTCATAGGTACAGTACTTGATAGATCACAAGTTAGCAGTCCCAAGTACCTCTCCTTGGGCTTCACCTTGTATACTTGTACCAAAAGCAAACGGTAAGTTAAGACTATGTACAGACTACTGCAGACTGAATAAGTCACCATTAAGAATTCTTTTCCTTTGCCACGGATCAATGATATTTTAGACAATATAAGTAATTCAAGGATTTTGACTCGGGTAGATTTACTAAAAGGGTACTATAAAGTAAAACTGACCCCAAAGGCCCAATCAATCTCTGCTTTTGTAACACCCTTTGGCCTATTTGAATATGTGGTTATGCCTTTTGGGCTCTCTAATGCCCCTGTTATATTTCAGAGGCTGATGGCAGAGGTAATCAGAGATTTACCAAACGTCTATGTATACTTGGACGATATAGTCATAGGAAACATGACTTGGGAGGAATATCTGCACACTCTCAAAACTGTTTACACGACTACGTACTGTAGGTCTCACCATTAACTTAGCCAAGAGTTTATTTGGGCAAGCTAAGTTTGTATACCTTGGTCATTATTTGGGCAGTGGAGAAATAATGCCAAAAGATGCTAATATTGAGAGTGTAATGAACATGCCTGTACCACTTTCAAAATCTCAACTTAAGACCTTTTTAGGTATGGTCTCTTATTCCAAATTCTTAAAAAATTTCGCAACTCTTGCTGCTCCATTATATGCACTACTGTCTAACAAAGTAAGCTTTGTTTGGACCAAAGAATTAGACAATCTTTTCCATCAGCTTGAAGGTATCTTGATCTCTAAACCAATTTTAAAGGCACCTGACTTCTCAAAGGAATTTTTATTACAGGTAGACGCCAGTGGCACAGGTTATGGAGCTGTACTTCTACAAACTTATGCTCCTAATGACACCAGCTGTATTCCAACACTGCATTACCTACCAGTATCCTATTACTCGAGATTCTTCAGAGGAGCACAAAACAGATGGGCTACCGTAGAGAAGGAGCTTTACGCGATCGTAGCTTCTTTACAACACTTCCAACCCTATCTTGAAGGTCATCGTCGGGTCATTGTCTTTACTGATCACCGACCTTTCACGTTCCTCAACAGTGCCAGACTCAAAAATTTGAAACTCTTACGGTGGTCTTACATCCTTGGCAACTTTAATATTCAGCTTCAAAGCATCAAAGGAACTAACAAGACCATTGCAAACACCTTGTCATGCCTTCCATCAGCATCTTCAGCTGGATCCACCGCTATGGACCCATCTTAGTGGGAGGGAATTGTCAAGTTTTCACTCCACTATTGTACATATTGAATATTATAAACTATTTTTAGTATTTTCCTACTTTCTATATGCACGCCCTCTGTTGATTGCTTTCCTCACTTTTGATCCTTCCTTGTCCAGAGCAAAGTCTCTTTTCAAATTATTCCTCCTTTATGTTCTTCATTTTGTTTACTTTGGTACTTCAAATTTCTTGTTAGGTTAGGTGTGTTCTTCCTGTTCTGAAGACAGTGTTCGTGGCTCTTTCTCTTTTGCTAAGTGTATTTTGTTTCTTAGATATTAGTTTAACTGTGTTGAACTATTCAACTATTTGCCATAGGTTTAATTATTCTAGTGAAGTGTTTTGTTGAAACTATTTTGTTCATGTATAAGTGCTAAGTAATTCAAGTGTTAATTTGTATTAGTAATTAATAATTGTAACAAGAGATTGCCGAGTTT
>NC_090734.1:40271817-40279317 GCF_036898095.1 Palaemon carinicauda
ATATATATATATATATATATATATATATATATATATATATATATATATATATATATATATATATATATATATATATGTATAGAAATGATATATGGACCAGAGAAATATCAGGATGGGTACTACAAGATTACAAACGGAGCATGGGAAAGAAGAAAAGACGATGTATTGATGAAATTATTTGAAACACGTGTTCACCATAAATGATAGATGAAAAAATGCTAATCCATTTTTTCCATTGTCTATTCATGATAAACATAGAGTAACATGGCCTAGTACCAAATATATGCGTGTGTTTGTGTTCCGGTAGATATGTGTGTGAGTTTTGTGTGTAAATAAGTAGGTATGCTTATTGTTGGAATGCACTTGGTAATTATATAAGACTTGCGTTTCATTTAGTGTTAAAAGTAACCGACCGTACGCATTATTCAATATAGTAATGAATCATTAACATGAATATTTAATTCAGGTACATATTTCCTAAACCAATCACAAAATTATCCCCCCCAAAAATTTAATAAAAAATTTCAAAAATTGCTGATATACCTTAGAAACAGCATGGAAGTACCCAAATACATTCATGAAACATCAACGACTACAATTGTCTTTGCAAAACCTTCGATGGTTTCCTTTTCAAAATTATAGCACCTCATTTGCATAACTATTTCTTCACCTTTTAAATAATCCGTGACGCCACGAAACATCCATGATTGATTAATATCTATATATATATATATATATATATATATATATATATATATATATATATATATATATATATATATATATATACCTACTTGATATTTTCATTTCTGGAATCCGTAACTTTCACTAACACATAAAAGTTTGTTTCATTGCCAGAATAGATTTAATATCTTTCATTTATTGCTTAACAGTAAAGATACATTTGTTCATACAGCTCACGTTTTTTGCTTCTTATCCATACTTGGAGTTATATAATTGGTATTTATACACAATTAGAAAAAAAATAGAGAAAAAGTTGTTTTGAGTTTATTCTTCTTTGTGCTTTGAACGCCACAAAGTCTGATTCCTTGTCTTTGTTTAGTATACAGTTTATCCCTAAAATAGACATAAATTCCTAGAAAGAAAGTTAAAATTCTTAAAATTGCTCTTTATTTTATTTTAAATTTACATATCTCATTCACTAATGTATATATATATATATATATATATATATATATATATATATATATATATATATATATATATATATATATATATATATATATATATATATATATATATATATATATTGAGCAATACCGTTTGTGTGTGTGTGTGTGTGTTTGTTTGTGTTTGTGTTTGTGAGGGGAGGGAGGTGCACGCACGCGTGCGTGCATTAAAGAGCAATAAGGGATCATAGCATTTTGGTAAATCTTCAGAAACTTCTGATTTATATATCTGATTTAGAGCTTCCTAGAGGATTAACATGTATTTACCTGACTTTGATGGTTAAACTTATTTATTTTATGTAGATGTGAATATTCTTATTCTATATGCCTATTCAAAGAGAGAATATAACACTTAATTAATAAAGGTAAATTCCTTGGTAATTCTCTTTCAATACCAAAACTTCATCATCTTATGATTTGAAGGTTTGAAAAGTCTCCAATCGGATATCAGTTTCTGAAGCTTATAACCCTAGATGGCTTCTCCTAAGGTTTTTATTTTTTGATAGTCTTTCCCGTTTGCAGTATTCAATTTTCATATATCTTGTAAACTATTTTGATGTATTAATATTTTCATAGTTAATATTCTCACATTATCATTTCAAACTTCTATTTCTATCTTCTTTCAAAAACTTTTACCGTTGAAACTCAGGATACGCAATTTCCATATATTTAACTCTCTCTCTCTCTCTCTCTCTCTCTCTCTCTCTCTCTCTCTCTCTCTCTCTCTCTCTCTCTCTCTCTCTGGTAAACTTTTTTTAGATTTTTTTTGTATTAAGTTTCATATTAATGCAATGTATTCTTTATGTTTTTCTTAAATGTCAGCTATTTTGAGTAATTAATAATATAAAAAGAAATTGCCGTTGATTCATATTATAATTGTTTTTATGTCACCTTCCAAAATCGTTTGACAAAGACTATGAAAATTAAAGTGTTAATTTAGAGCCCTTACCATGAGGTTTTGTCATTCTAAAACTAATTTAAAAGTTTTTAAATTAACTTCTTGTACTCTTGCTATCTTCGGAGAAAGCCAGCGTAATATTCCTACCTCGAGTAGGTAGCCACTATGAAAGTTCTCCAATCCACCAAGTATGTCTCTTAAAACTGCTAACTTAATGCGTAGTTAGAAGTTAATGGAAAAACGTTTCTCGAAAAACCTATTATACTTTAATATGATATATACTGTATATAAAAGTGTAACGGTGCCCTACACAACGGCATCTAAATGTTTATATAAATGTGGGAACATATACAAATGCACATTCACAAACACACACAGTCAACATTTCCCACCCCCTCCCTATTTTCTAACTACAACCAGATTGCTCGGCAATTATTAGGAGATTGTGGTTTTCAAATGTACCTCTTGGGGTACTCCCTCTCAGAGTCAATACAGATAGGGTGATGGTCTGTTCACGAGGTGGATTTTAAGCATAGCTCCGCTCCTTAAGCAACGTCATCGGCGTCCAGTGTTGCAAGACTGCCACCTGACGCCATACGCTTTCATTGTCATGAGCTATATCTTTCAAACTACGTGCATATCATTTATGAGAGATGTCTTCTTATTGCGCTGTTTTCGGTTGCAACAATGTCAGAACTAACTCAAGATGTAAAGACTCAAGATGTTTCTGGTTTCCTTGAGACAAATCAACACTGAAAGGTTGGGCAATTTGATGCAGACTCCTGACGAAAGTAACGTAATACATGCCCGTGTTGGTTCCCTCTATTTCCAATAATAGGATTTTGAAGATGATGTAAAGTCCCAGATACGTTGAGTTCCTCCTAAATGGTTAAAGAGTACAGCTGTGACATCAATTCATTATTGCTGTTTTTCTTGACCTAGGACCTTCTAATATGAGAATATGGAAGCATTTTGGTATAAACCAATCAACTCAAATATAATTTAATTTAGAAAACGCAACCGCACATACCAAAATATTTGTTTTTGCAGATGCACCTCATATGGCTAACTTATTAAGCAATCTTTGACAAAATTAGCATTTTCTTCAGAATCTACGATTTAGATAAAACAAAATATATAGATATAAAAAAGAGACAATCACTAAATGGATACTAACTAAGAAAATTGAAAAGAAAATCTTTTGAAAGTTTATTTTTTTCTTTGATCATAAAATATTTGTTCAAGTAAAGACGTTTTGTCAAAAAATATTTGTTCAAGTAAAGACGTATTGTCAAAGAATTTTTTTTTTCATGTAAAGACGTTTTATCAAGAAATATTTGCTCAAATGAGACGTTTTGTCCAAAAATATATGTTCAAGTAAAGACCTTTTGTCAGAAAATATATGTCCAAGTCGATATGTTTTGTCAAAAAATAATTGTTCAAGTAGAGACGTTATATCCCCCCCCAAAAAAAAAAAATTGTTCAAGTAGAGACTATCACAAGCTATGTTTTATAAGTTAAATGATTTATTTTTACATAGAATATACCAAAATGTATGATATATTTTAAGATTCTAAAAAGTGCAAATAGCTGACATCTTTTTCCCGGAAACTATCCAAGTCCTTTGATGTGTGTATTTTTCTTAATGAAAACTATATACCATGCATCATATCTAAAATTGTATATATATATATATATATATATATATATATATATATATATATATATATATATATATATATATATATATATATATATATATATATATATATATATATATATATATTCAAATAAGCCATATATATTTTTGAAACATTAATGTCTGGATTCTCTTACCGGCCTCGGGATCAGAGTCCTAGGCGAAATCACACAAAGACAAGAGCTTGTGACCGGCCGGGAATCGAACCCTGTTCCTGCAAGCTTGTATAGACGGTGACTAAACCACTTGGCCACGAAGAAAGATAAAAGTCAATGACAATTCTTCGGTACTTATACCTGTCGAATTCAGGTGTTTTGTACTTAGAATTGAAATCAACCCATCTTCACCATCGTAGCTAATTGGTAGTTTGTTACTTGGCATTCGATTAATGATAAATTTTGCACATTTAGACGTGTTCAGTGGTTTAGTCTAAAAAAATCTATTGAGGTAGCTTCATATATATCCTGTACAGAGGTCATCAAGTGCTCTGACATGAGATATCTCTACACCTTGTCTCTGATATGCTTTCCTTATTGTTGAAGTTTTGACGAAATTATTTTCCATAGTCTATAAATGCCATACATATTGATTTGTCATATTTTGTTGATTCTTCCATTTGCTGGATAATTGCATGGATATGGTCAGTTGTTGTATGCCTACTTCTAAAGTTGCCTGCTCTCTTGGGTTATTACAGTCTAACAGTTTTTCTATAAAGGCTATTAGGATCTTTGTGAAATCATTGGGTGGTAAATTTTTAGGTGTTTAGTATATACCTTTCTGTGAATTAGTATGAAGATAAAGATTTTCAAGGAATGGGAATAGAACATTCTTGCACAATTTTGGTATAGAGTTCAGCGAGTTTTACTACTATTGAATCTTCTCCAAATATTATTGAATATATTGCTAGGTTATCTCCTCTTGGATTGCGTCTATCCAAGAATTCATTTTGTTTTCTGTTTTTTTACTTCGCCTACTGTTACGTTTGGTACCGGCTCACTATTTTTACTACTGAATTTATTTCTTATATAGTTATTGTATAGAATAGTATAGAAATCCTATGAAATTTTTATCAAATATGAATATTGTTTCAACGCAAACAACTATTGACACCTCGTTCTTAATCTGCTTTTCATTCACTTAATGTTTTTTCTTTAGTGTTTCCTCAATTTTTATTTTATTGTATTTACGAGTATTTAGGGTTTTTATATATATTTTTTTTTCTTTATTGTTCCTGATAGTAACACTATTTCTAATTCATCTCCCATGAATTTTACCCTCATTTCAAATCTTTTCTTTGTAATCTTCATTTTCTGATAGTCTTTCTTCACCTTGTTTTGGAACTATTTCACCTTGTGTTGATTCCAATAAAAATATTGTTAAATTATTGTTCGTTTTTTCTTTACTTGCATCCATTTCATCTTGTAGCTTGAAGTACTTATTTTGCATTGCTAAACTAAACTCAACAGATTTTACTTTTAATTTATGTTTATTTTCTTTCCTAAACTTGTTTTATCTCTCTTTCCTTGGAATTAAATAAGTTTCATTTCTCATCAACCCATGATTGCTTGTGTTTTTACTTGTTAATCACTGTTAAAAAACATCTATCATATTTTTCGTTCCTCCTTTTGGCTTTCTCCATTTCCATTTTCTATGTTCACTTTTATAAAAGATGTTCATGAATTTGATAATAAAATTTTTTTAAAGTAATATACTAATTATTTCTATAATTTGAGTCTCAAGTCAACTTTTTGCATGAGGCGTTGCATATGTGGGTTCAAGGGTTGTATAAAGAATAGGTAACAGCCACTTAAATCTCGACTGTATTGAAAATTCAATAAATTAGTTGCAGAGATATATCCACATAAATATGAAATAGAATGATTGAAATTAGAGAATTAGAAACATAGGATATAATATTCAATTTACGGTCACACATAATTTTCTGCTTCCTCTACCTTCACACAAATACTCTGCAATCGTACTACTCCCTAACAACCCAACTGTTCACAGTTTTCCATCTGTTCTCAAAATTATGCACGTTTTCTAAAAAATCAAGAGAGGTATGAATTGCTTCAATACAGAACGCAACATCTCATTCGCCAATACAGTCTTATGTCAGGCTGACACTTGTATGAATCTAAGGCACTCATGCCATGAAGTGTATGTAAACCTGTCGTGCTTACGTGGCATGTTGAGATGAGAATTTTGAAATGTTAAAAATTTTGGGTTGCGACAAATATCGCGACCGGGCCTTGAACTATGAGCAAACTGTTTGTGAACTCGTCGTGACCTCATCGGGAGGATACGGGAGGATAGGTGCCAATGCATGCCATGCCACGACTGTCAGGAACTGCCACTAATAGTTCATGAACAGCTCACGTCGAGTTCACGAGTAGTTGACGACATGTTCACAAATATACGCGCGCCTCAGCCTGACCAAGCCTTCCCACTGACATGGTCACATG
This sequence comes from Palaemon carinicauda, assembly GCF_036898095.1. Classification (NCBI taxonomy): domain Eukaryota; kingdom Metazoa; phylum Arthropoda; class Malacostraca; order Decapoda; family Palaemonidae; genus Palaemon; species Palaemon carinicauda. The sequence goes on from NC_090734.1 coordinate 40,278,070, forward strand.
TACTTCCCGTATTGATGTCACGAGCAGTTAACGACTAGTTTACGCACTTCACGAACAGTTTGGGCAAGTCACGAGCAGTTCACAAGCAGTTCACGAACAGTTCACGAGCAGTTAACAAACAGTTCATGAGCAGTTCACGACTACTGTGCAATAGTGACGCTCCGGTCGGTATTGGGGTATATATAGGGCTTCCTGAACACTGCTCGCAATTTCAGAGATTGCCAGCGAAGAGACATCATGCCTAAAACAAAGCTGACAAGAGGAAGAGGAAAGTAGAGAAGGCCAGAAGCCAAAAGGCCAGACGCATAGACAGCTATGAGAGATAATTCCCCTCAGTCATCTATATCAAGTCTCGATGTGATCCCAGAGACACAGCCGGATCCAATCGACGGCCAGAGCCAGCTATCCAGTGCGGACGAGGCTAACAGAAAGTAGAAGAAGCGGGTCTGAGTGTCCAAGTAACAAATCTCTGAATACTGCTGGACAGAAGAGGTTGAGTTTAGGTTGGACGAGCTTGTGGAGAAGAACCCTAGTTTCATAACAAGAAGCAGAAGGAGTGACTCAATATGGTAGCCAAGAACGCCCAGTAGAAACAAGTCGGAGAGCAGCAGGAGCCTCCTTCCACTGGTGCCCAATGTAAGAAGCATTATGAGAACTTGAAAACCAAGGAGGGGAAGATTATGAAGAAGGAGAAGAAAAGTGAAGCTAGCCAGCTAAAAACGAGTGCCCGTGACTACCAGATTTTGGAAACCCGGAGTGTCCTGATATAACACATCGTCCGGAGAGAGACCCTCCCTAGTGATCAGTTTGCTGTCCCAGAGTCAGCTGCAGTGACGATGACGATTATTAAGTAAGGTCCACAGGTTCCCAGAGCCAAACATCTACTAGCACTGGGAATGGCAAGGGCAAAAGGAAGCGATCCAGGCCACCAATAACACAGACAGCCCCTACATCCGCCAACACCGGGGTGACCCAGAGCGACCTCAGTGATGTAGTGAAACATGTGAATATCCCAATATCTACCTGCAGATTGTATTCCAGTTTGATCCATCGCTCTTGACATGGCATGTGCAATATGTTGCACTGAAATGCTGTACTAAACTGTTAAAATGTTTGTATGTTTCAGATCCTCTCCAAAGCAGGTTCCTTGGGGGGCCACCCACTCATACACCGGCCAACACAAGATTGTACACGATTTTGCGTGCCTGCTGAAAGGCCACATGCAGGCCATCCCAGAGGACTCCTGGC
>NC_090734.1:40284317-40291817 GCF_036898095.1 Palaemon carinicauda
TCTCTCAAACATCTCCCTATCTCGTGCCGCGGAACTCAATCAAAGCCTTCTTTAGGGCAATAAATTCTATGTGTCATTCCTTATGGCCTTTTTTAAATTTTTCCATCAACTGCCTTATTACAAACATTTCATCCGTCGTTCTTCTGCCTGGCATAATTCCAAACTACTTTCCTCCAGTCTTGGTCTCTTCCCTTATCCAACGCACTATGATACTTTCCCAAAGTTTCACAGTACATGGGAGGAGTTTGATTGCCGTAAAATTATCACAATTTTGTACATCTCCTCTTTCTTTGAACATAGATACTAAGCCTTATCCTTTAAATGTGAAAAAAATCGCAATAATTGTTTTGTAAATATATTTGATGCCACTACACTTCAAAATATTGTAAATATTTCTTTACATCAGAAAAAAAATTAAGTTTTTTCTTATTCATTTTGTTTTACTGTAATATTTTTTTATGGAATGCCAAACAAAATAATGATGCCTTCACAGAAATATTAGATTTGATAAAAATATTACCTCTAATCTATTTTTTTTTCTCACTTTACAGTTCTCTTTTGCATACATCGCTATTCAAGTATTTGAAGGTCCAAAAAATATTGAATATTTTAGCCTTATCGTGTCCTACTTTTAGAGAAGTGCGTTGGATTATATTGCCTTACATGCTCTATACGGATAATTATTTCGAATGAAAAACGATGTAAATTATATCAAGAACAGATGCTGTGTAAGTTTTTTAATTACAAATATACATTACTCGAAGTCTTTTACAATTCCTTACTCTAATATTACCACAAAACAAGTAAAATTATCTGTACTTTAGTGAATGGGCCATCAATTACTCCCATCAATTTAAGCACATTTTTTGTTCACAATATTTGCGTCAGGATATAACCATCAAAAGGTAAGCTAAAAATAAAAGAAAAGCGTGTTTGAGACTCGTGACACAATGTCTCGAAAGAGAGAGAGAGAGAGAGAGAGAGAGAGAGAGAGAGAGAGAGAATTGGATAAAAGGGCTTGAATAATCAACGAAATTAAATTCTTTCGAGCATTGCAGCTACCGGAATGTGAATGCAGGTTGCTAGAATTCGTGTTTAAAACTCTAAGGTTTATCGAAGCAAAGGTATGTAGAATATATCATTCCATAAGTGATTTTGAGGTTTGCAATTGTTTATCATTACGCAAACCTCTAAAACCTTAAAAAAGAGTATTTCACTTAACAAAACTGTTCTTATATTTCCAGCTTGATACAATAAATATTTAGCAAAGTAGTTGCATAACACTAATTTTGTGTGTTTCATATCAAAATGAAATTTGCTATTTTCGATTACCTTTATTTCAGTCAGTATGGATAACAATTGATGCATATGTCTCGTTTATTATGAGTGATAGTTGTGGAAATTGAAGAATTGATAAAAAAAAATAGGTTTATTATCAAGATCTTAACTTCACGATACAGAAACCTATCTTAGATTTTAGATGAAGTCATTTAAAAACAAACTTGAATCAGATATTGCTTGAAAAAAAAATGATTGGGTATAGAATTTGTATTTGAAGAAAGTTAGGTATTTGAACTTCTTATTTTTCCGAGCAAGAGGAGTAACATGAAAAAGATTATTTCGAAAACATTATTGTGTCAAATGAGCTATATTCCCATTTCCATATTTTAGTTTAGGAATTTCCGTAGACAATTACAAAAGTATTTGCTAATTAACACGTATAAGCAGGCAAAAGCTCACTCGATTGTCGGGTGAGATCATAAATAAGTTTTCAATTCATTCAGTATATATACACACACACATATGAACGGAGGCACCCACACACACAAACACACACACACACACACACACACATATAAACGGAGGCACCCACAAACACAAACACACACACACACACGCACACACACACACACACATATATATATATATATATATACATATATATATATACATATATATATATATATATATATACATACATAAATATATATATGTATTTATATATATATGTTTATATATATATATATATATATACGTATATAATATATATATATATATATATATATACTTAAACTTATATATATATATATATATATATACATACATAAACATATTATATAAGGATATATATATATATATATATATATATGCATATTTTTGGGCTCAGGCCATGTCGTCCTGATGGAAGTTCCTGTTAGGTAGCTTTCTAGGGTATATTTGACTACAGTGATATTCCCAGAAAATTTTACCTTAAGGTCTCCAGAATTCTAACTCCTCGAGCGAATATCCCTAAATAATCTTACTGGGATATCGCATAAGATCAGAGGACGTATTCTTGACACTTCACGTAGCTATCTTCGCCCTGAACAGTATTAACGCTTCGAGGGGGATATAGTGATAAGAATCCGAAACGAGAATGAAAAGAGGGCCGCTCATAAGGCATCTCTCCTATTCCATTTCCTGTGTGTACCTGATGAAGGCGGTAGCGCCCTCTTTATTCCTTTTCGTGTAGCTCAACTACTTGGTGTTTTCCTTTGTTCTCTCGTTATTTTGGATTTAATTCAACATTTTGATGACTTTTCCGGCCTCTTCTGCCTCTAGGAAGTTGAGTATTATCTTCACTATGTATAAATGTAAGCTCTTGTCGTTTTGAATTAAATCAGAAGTGATTTTAGCATAAACAAGAGCAGTTGCCTGCCGGAGGCATCCTGGATGCTATCACTCGCTCTTATGGGTCACTTAGTTAGCTGGAGCGACGTTCCCGGTTTGTTACGCTTTAATAATTTAGCTATTTAGCTCCGCTAGGAATGCTTATGTTATACCGTCATTTTTAGCTCGGTGATTTCGACACGGGTCAAGGTACCGATCTTGACGGTCTAGCACTAGTACTTTCATGCATGATATAAATTTTTCCAAATGTTATTTTATTGAAGCTATAGGCAAATATTTTATACATGTAAGATATTGTTGAATGTTTTTCCAAGATTGTATACGAGGGAGTTTCTGTGATTTAGGTAATCGATTCTCATCTTACCTAGTCTAGTATTCTAGGTACCGTAGTATACTTTCGCACATCCCCGATTGTTCTTTTTCTCCTCTGGAGGTTAAGTTCAATCCCTCTCTCCCTCTGTAAGCCTTCGACTTAATCCTAGTGGTTCTATCTGTATAATAATTCAGGTATAACTATTCTAGGATATGTCTGTCCTGACCTGATAATCTGAGTGACTGGTTTTTTGGGTTAGGGCAGAACATCAGAGTTTCTAGTCTATGGTCTTCTTCTTCCTAGCATAGAGAAAGAGTCTCCTTTGCTAGGTTAGGGGCGGACACAGGAAGCTTTCCTTCCCTAGTCCATGTTGGAAGGATGATTCCTTCCTCTAGTGGCCTAGCAGACTGTCCTGTGTTGTTTTTCTTGGGCTGGAGAATAAGTTTTCTCTGTTGCCCGGCGAAATAACTTCACCTAACTTTGTTCTGGTTTGGAGGAGGTTAGCAAGTATTGCCGGACTTCCTCCCTAATAGACAACTCTTGGTTAGGATGAGCTTCCCTAACGGCTGAGTGTGTCTCCTGCTAGAACGAAGTCTATAGGACCCTTACCCCTTCTCCATCTCTCTTTCTTTTATTTTCTTTTGGCCGCAGTCCTACTTCCGTACCTAGTATAGGTTAGGATGGAGGACAGGCTCAGCTCTCTGCAGGCTGGCACTACGTATCGGCCGGCAGAGACCCTTTATTCTTTGCAGAGCGAACTCCAGACCTCCCTTGGTCTCCCTTCCATGTCCGTCGGTAGAGCCTGGCAGACTATGGATTCTTTGGAAGCCTGAATGTTACATTCTCCCCTTCCATAGTTCACTCTTTCTGGATGGAAGGTCGTATGGCATTGCCGCCTTATAACCTTACATCCATACTGTTTCTCTGACTACTGTGTTGCACCCCTAACCCGGCTGCCGGCTGGAGGTTCTCTGGTTCTTGGCTACTGTCGGTGTGCACAGGTTTTATTACCTTTGCCTGCCGGCAGGGGAAACACAGCCCGAATCTGCTGGCTACTACGATTAGCGGCCGGCAGCTGGGTTTTAGTGTTTTCAGCCGTCGGCTGGCAATGAATGCCGGCCGGCACACAGACGCGAATCAGTGGGCTGCCGCCTATTAGTTAAAGATTTAATATATTTGAACTATACAGGGGTAGTTGCCGGCCGGCACCTGCAGGTGCACGCCGGCACGTACCTTCACGTGCTAGCCGGCACAACAGCATGCGATGTACAGTAGTTGCTGTATTCGTAGTGTAGTACACACTGCATTAGCATAAACTGCTGTACAGAGCTTGTGATAACACTAAAATTTCTTCGTTATACTTTATGTTATCTTGTACAGCCTTTTTTTGAGACCGTACAATATATCGAACATATGTTCCTCCTATATTCTTTCTATCCCGTATATTAAAACTTTATCTCAAAGTGTGAACTACACCTTAAATTTTCGTTTAGGAAATTACGTAAGGTATTCTAGAATAGTATTACCCTTAGTTTTAATATTTCGGGAGGTTTCAGCAATTGACTGGGCAGGAGGACCATTCGAAGTGCGGGAGTGTGTTCTGTAATGTCCGCAGTAAGAACTTCTGTGGACATCAATATTGCAGGAGGCACGCAGCATTCGCAGCCTCCAGAGGTGTTCTCCGCTATTGGGACCCTCAGATTTGTACTGTATGTTCTAACCTGATTACCGAGGCTTTTGACAATCCTAAGTCGACGGAGTCAAGGGATGCTGCCTGGGAAAAGTTACGAACCTGGGTGAGGGGTTTTCAGAATAACACCTCAGGCCACTACCTTCCAAATTAGAAGATGAGGGCATACCTTTTCCCTTAAGCATCAGCTGATGCAGTCATTCCTCAGCCTCAGGTGGAGATACCAACTGTCCAGAATCCGGTAGATTCTGAAGTCTCAGCTGCCCTTCAAGACATCCAATTGGATGATAGGATTTCGGAGGTGTCGGATTCTACTGAAAAGGACCTTCTAGGAGAAAGTCAGGAGGAGGAGCTGTTCCAGACTCCTTAAGTAGAAGTGTCGGTTACTTTGGTTCCGGACCAAGAACCTGTTCCTTCTACATCGTCTGCTATCCCAGATGAACGGGAAAGGACTCTTTCTTCCATTGTTGAGATGATCCAACAAATTCAAAGGAAGAATGATGAGAAGGAAGCTGCAATGAAACGGGAGTTACGTAAACTTGCAGCACCACGTGGGCCCCAAAAGCGACTCAGCGTGAAGGATCTTCCTTTGTGCTCAGATACCAATCCTTGGAGGTATGCCGAACACATGCCAATGACAACCGGGGATATCGTGATCTCAGAAAAGATGGGACCAATTCCCCTGGAAGAAGTGGAATTTTGGCCCAACAAAGACTCTTATCCAGGACTGCTATGTCCGTCTTAGAAAGGAGCCAGCCTTAAAGGAGGAGACGGAGCCGGAGGTCATAGTTTTTGACCATAGTAAAGCTCAGACGTTGCTAACGAGCTCGATGAAAGAGAGGGGCTTCACTAACTCAAAGGTGCTCGCCTTGAGTAAGAAGCTTCCTTCCTTTGTGGCCTCTCCTACCAGAGCCTTTCCCTTTTCGTAAAAGGGATATAAGGCTGCCTTAAAGGCGGTGGAGGCAGGGAAACCATGCCCCTCCTTGGAGGAGTGCAAGCCGTTATATCTGACCTTACCCTTGGACCAAAAAGACTGAAAGGACGTGCACCTTACCTTTTCAGTCGGGAAATTGGAAGCTGATATTGCTGAACGCCAGTTCGGTGAGGCGCTTCCAAAACTGTTGGAGGGTCTCTTGCCTAAAGAGCAAGGAAAGACTTGCGGCATCAATGTTATTGCAAACGACACTAGAAACGATGGCAAGTGACCCCAAGTACCAGGACATGTTCATGGTTGTGGCCAAAACCCATCTGGCCACAGTTACAAAGGATTTCTATAGCTTTATTAAAGCTAGGAGAGCCTGTAGAGAGTTCGTGTTCGCCTCGGTTGCTGTGAGGCACGAACCGAGGAAACTGATCTCCTCTCGTATTTGGGGTAAAGACCTCTTTCCCAATGAAGTGGTTAAAGAGGTAGTAGACAAGGCCGCCACAGAGAACCTTCTTAAAAATTGGGGCCTAGATCTTAAGAGAAATTCTTCTCCAGATGAGGGTCCCCAACCCAAGAGGAAGACAAAAAGGCCTAGGCCATCCTCTCCGCCAGCTAATCCCTACCGACAGCAACATCAACAACAACTTCCTGTGACCGCGGTGCCTCAGATAGTGGCACAACCTCCAACCACGTACCAGCTGGTACCTCAACAAACGCCGACACAGTCGCCAGTTCCTAACCCAGCCTCCGAAAGACAGACTTCTTCCTTTCGTTCGAGAGCCAGAGGAACAGCCAGAGTTTCTTCTAGATGCCCTTCAAGAGGAAGGGGATCAAGGGGAGGACGCAGTCAAGGAGGCAAGGCCTCAGGTCCACAACAGCAGAAGTAGATACTTCCTGTAGGAGGGAGATTACAGTTTTTTAGGGATCGCCGGACCTTCGATCCCTGGGCCCACAGCCTAATTGAGAATGGACTAGGTTGGAGTTGGAGCAGTCCTCCACCTAATTTTCCTCAATTCTTCCAACACTCAACCCCCGCTCTGGAAGAATATGTCCGAGAACTCTTAGACAAAAGAGTAATCTGGAAGATTAAGTCCATCAAATCCCAAGGAAGGCTGTTTTGTGCTCCAATTAATCATCACCTATCCCCCCTACCTAGGCTTCAAGTTACATTGATAACTTTACGCCTTCAGAACCATACCTTTTGGGCTAAACATGGCCCCAAGGATTTTCACGAAGCTTGCGAACGCATCCGTCCATCAATTACTTGTGTGGGCAGTATCCAGGACAGAATGCATGCAAGCTTCTAAGATAGTGATTCAGTTCCTGTAACATATGGGATTCAAGATCAACCTAATAAAAAAAAAGTCTCTTCTTTCTCCAGCTCAAAAATTTCGGTGGTTGGGAAGCCACTGGAATTTGGAGTCACATCGACTTTCCATTCCTAGTAAGAAGAGGAAAGAAATAGCAGGATTGTCAAGAGACTATTGAAATCCAAGCGGATATCAAGACGCGAACAGGAGAGTGTGCTGGGCTCTCTACAGTTTGCTTCGATAACATATCTAGTGCAAAGAGCACAGCTTAAGGATGCGACAGGAGTCTGGAGAAAATACGCATCAAACGCACAAAGAAATGGTACCTGTCCGCAGTTCACATTCAAGGGTTCCACAATGTGACAGAAGACGCTCTATCTTATTTTACACCTATAGAGTCAGAATTGTCCCTTGACGCAGGATCCTTCTCCTTCATCTCGAGTCAAGTCCCAGATCTGCAGATAGACCTCTTTGCGACGAAAGACAACAAGAAAATAGTTTGTTACGTGTCCCCTTACGAGGATCCGTTAGCAGAGGCAGTGGATGCTATGTCCCTGGACTGGAACAGATGGTCCAGTATCTATCTGTTCCC
>NC_090734.1:40301817-40304317 GCF_036898095.1 Palaemon carinicauda
CTAATCACATATCTCTCTAACAACTATTTGAAAAAAAAAAAATAGTGTGATAAACCACTACGCTTTGCAATTGTAGACCATGAGAAGACTTCTGCTACTGTCAAAACTTCTGCAATAATAAAAGCTCTTTAAAAACAAGGAATACAAGAATCTTATGTTATAATACTTGCAAAATTATATACAGGAAGTATGGCAATCTTGAAACTATATAAGAAAAGTGAAAAAATTCTCATTGTGAAAAGAGTTAGAGAAGACCACCCTCTCTCTCTCTCTCTCTCTCTCTCTCTCTCTCTCTCTCCTCTCTCTCTCTCTCTCTCTCTCTCTCTCTCTCTCTCTCTCTCTCCTTTTTTTTTAAATTGAGATTGGTGAACACCTTTACAACCTGAGATTTCCAGATTCCACACCGATATATCTGTTTAGTGAATCAGTGAAAGAATTGTAAAAGATGATTGAAGATTTGAAAAGAGATAGCAGAAATTTAAGACTAACAATCAATGCTCAATGCAAATGCAGAGACAACAATTAAGAATTATCGATCCACTCCTATAAATTGCTTATGCATATACGTACTTACGACAGACAATACTTTTTTCCCAAGGATATGAGACGAAAATTAAAAGGAAGATAAATGTCAAGGGATGGAAATGTTTGGGTAAATAAAATAAGACTAGGAAGAGTAAAACACCAGTTTATCTAGAAATAGAAATATTCAATCAAATGGCAGTACCAGTATTATCATATGCATTAGAAAATTGTAGTCCTACTAACCTAAAGAGCAATGGGAAGAATAACCATGGGACAAACACTAAGAGACAGAAAAACAACAAAGTGGATATGTGAACAAATTAAGCTGAAGGTTATTCTAAAAACATGGAAGAGAAAGGAATGAAAATTGCCAGGGCATATAATGAGATTAACATATAGCAGATGGTTCAGAAGAATAACAGATTGGGTCACTAGAGATTGCAAAGGAACTCCAGAAAGAAAGAAAAAACGTCGGATTAACAAGGTAAGAGAATCTGTGTGTTTAGACTGACACAAACAAGGGCCATAAACGGGCGGGAATGGTAGGACATGTCTGTTTTTTAATGCCATTTTGCTAGTTGAATTAATATTTTTTTTTTTTTGGACAACTTTCTTCATGATCGTCTCGTATTGATAAGCTTTGCCCATTTAATTCTCTCGTTTTGTGAGAGAGGGGACGGTGGGTGTTGAACAACTTGGTGATTTCGTGATGAATACCTTCCAAATGGTGATAAAAACAAAAATATTTATACAGCTAATATATTTCCAACTCAAATAAGTGTAATGGATTTATAATTGTGAAATATAATCTAGAAATCATCACAAGTGGTATATAGTAAGTTAGAAAGTAATTGAATACAGAAGCTGTTTTTCGTTTAAACGGTAGGAACCTTAACTCTAATTAAAATCGTTGAGTTTAGATAAATTATCGCTTTTTCTGAAAACTGCGAAGAAACCATTAAGGACATACACTAAAAACCGGTAATTGAATCGGGATGGCAATTAGAATTAATTTGACTTATAGACAAAAGAGATGTAGAATAATTATTTCTTCGCTTATCTGTCTCACAATATCTAGATATTCCCCGAAAAATAAGGAAGTAACATTATTAGTTACTAAAACGTGGATAGTAATTGAAATATCATATAGGAATAAAATTTATATTTCCAATATGGTATTAAGAGAGCTTTGACTTTAAATGACCATACCTCCGCCGCTCCTTATTGATTTGTCAGAGGTCAATTCTGGGAATTAAAATTTTTTCAAAAATCTTCAGAATTATTCGTTGAAAAGCTTCATATGGCGTAAATGACCTTATATAATAGCTTATCTTGGCACTAAATATCTAGGTTGTTACTCGTCTTTTGTATTAGTAACTAATTAACTGATATCTGATTAACCAAGTATAAATTATTTCCAAGGTATAAAATATTAACTTCCGCGAGGGAAACCAGAAATTTATGTGCCGGATAACAACTGTTCGAAAGTTAATATATACAAAATTCAATTTGACCTGTATGTGGCTACGAAAACTGTGCTTGAAAATTTCTCATGGAAATCATATTAGTATTTCTACTTATTCTATAGAGTCTATTTTATTAGACTTATGCTTGAAATAGATAAAACATTTTCATCAATAACCTGTCAGTAAGAAAAAATAAAAATAATAATAATGTTATTAATAAGAATACGAGGAGATTAAGGATTCTATATTCCGAATAATATGTATATATATATATATATATATATATATATATATATATATATATATATATATATATATATATATATATATATATATATATATATATATATATATATATATCATCCTTTTCCTTTTCTTGGTCTTCAGTTCCAGAACCAATTCCTATCATTTTTAAAGCGGAAATTTTCGGCTATGTTGGTACCTGGTGTGGGAACAGCGTATGTAAATATTTCACTTTAGCATGCAATGGAGGTGCTGAGCTACACCAT
>NC_090734.1:40314317-40319317 GCF_036898095.1 Palaemon carinicauda
ATTAAATCAAAATAGAATAAAAAATGTAAAAGCTAGCTTGATTTCTGAAAGTTTATTTATTTTACCATACGTTTTGTTCCAAAAATAAGAATCCTGTCAAATAGAAGAAACTATTCCTCCGAAGAAGTAACTGTATATCCTATTCGGTGCTGGAGGTTAGTGCTGAACAAGTCTTCTCTTTCTGTTAATAATAGCTGCTAAATTTTCATCTCTACAAACTTGCGTAACTGCTTCTTTGTGACACATCTGCGGTAGCTGCGGCCTTTTCTTTCAACCGAGAATGAAGTTTCTTTGTCTGAACCTTCGGCGGATTTGGTAAGTGGTAATGGAATTTCATCCGTACTAGATACAGCGATGGTAATCGATCAACTTTTACATCCTTTTACGGTACAACGCAAATTAATGGTAGTCTTATGTTCTTTGTCACTACGGTACAGATATCTGTTATAAGATACAAGTTTCCCAACATTTTCAAGCTGTCTAAAAATTCCATTATGGGTGTAGAAAAAAACTTTCAAACTAACAGTGAACTGAAAATATAGAGTCTAACTTGAGATTGGTATCAAAAATTTTGAAAAAAAAACTATTTTAAACGACTACTATCTTCTTAAACACGTCGTTCCAAAGCAGTTATTTGCTATTTTTATAAAAACTACTATCGTTTTTAAATACATCGTTCTATTTACTCAAATGCATAGCTTCTATACTTAAATAAGTAATACCATTTTTTTTTTCTCTCTATTTTATCGATCTTAAATGAATCGCTCCAACCTACGTCACTCTTTTGTAGATATCGCTCAAAGTGGATGGCTCAAAAGAATACAGCTCTGTCAATGATCGCTCTAGAGAGTATTAATGCCCATTACTTCCTCAAAAACTTTCAACAATTGAATTCTATCTTTGTCTCCTTTTTATAGCATCCCAAGTATCATTCGATATCCATATCTTTTTCATTGAAACTGTGTGTCCAAATATTTCACTACCAACTGACTGATATATGTTCTTAATATCACATCCTTCTTCATTAATTGTTTTTTTCATACCCTCTTAAAGTCTCCAAGACTAAAAAACGATTCTTAGATTCAATAGCAAATGTTTCTCTCTGCTCTTCTTTTAAAAGTTTAGTTGTATCGTACCTATGTATTCTATCGATATTTTTGTTTGGTGCTTTCAGATTTAATTTCAGTGTGTCAAAGAGGACATGGTGATCATTATCGATATCGGCAATTCTATACCTTCTTACATTTGTTGAAGCCCCCCTTCTCTCTTTAGTAATGTGATTTAACATATTTTTTGAATTGTCAAATGGTAAAATCCATGTATATTTGTGGATGTTTTTGTGTGGGAGATGAGTACCTCCAATGACAAGATTATATGCTGAAGAAAAACTTATGAAATGTGCTCCATTTCCATTTGCAGCTTCACCAAGACCTTCAACACCCCTCACATTCTGTATTCCTTGATTACTTCTTCCCACTTAAGCATTGAAGTCACCAATCCCAATTTTCATATTACTCTTCTATTACACTCATCAGTTCCAAATAGTTTTCATCTTCCCTTTCCTCAGGAGAATAATTAGTTACTGGATAGCAATTTTAATACTAAAATTGCACTGATTTGATTTGAGCTCTGCAGGTAGCAATCTATTATTTAGAGCTGTCTACTCGGTTAATGCCCTTTATGTACTTGGTGTCATCATCATTCCTACCGCTTCTTTTCCAACTCCATCTGTTCTTCCTTAATATATATATATATATATATATATATATATATATATATATATATATATATATATATATATATATATATATATATATATATATAGGTTTATATATATATATATATATATATATATATATATATATATATATATATATATATATAGATATATCTATATATATAGATATATCTATCTATATATATATATATATATATATATATATATATATATATATATATATATATATATATATATATATATATATATATATATATATATATACATATATACATATATATATATATATATATATATATATATATATATATATATATATATATATATATATATATATATATATATATATATATATACATATATATGTATATATATATATATATATATATATATATATATATATATATATATATATATATATATATATACATATATATATATTTATATATATACACACACACATATATATATATATATATATATATATATATATATATATATATATCCTTTGTCTAAAGTTTCCTTACTAATCTCCTTATAACGGGTTGAACTTAAGGCTAAGATATTCAAACTGTAATTCATGAATTCACTACGCAATTGCTGTAAATTCCCAACTTAATTCGTGGTTCTAACATTCAAATTACCAATTTACAGCTGTGTACTCGGTTAATGCCCTTTATGTACTTGGTGTCATCATCATTCCTATAGCTTCTTTTCCAATTCCATCTGTTCTTCCTTAATATATAAGTATATATATGTATATATATATATATATATATATATATATATATATATATATATATATATATATATATATATATATATATATATATATATATATATATATATAATATATATATATATATATATATATCTATAAATATATATATATATATATATATATATATATATATATACATATATATATATATATATATATATATATATATATATATATATATATATATATATATATGTATATATATATATATATATATATACATATATATATATATATATATATATATATATATATATATATATATATATATATATATATATATATATGTATATATATATATATATATATATATATATATATATATATATATATATATATACATATATATATATATATATATATATATATATATATATATATATATATATATATATATATATAGCCATTGTCTAAAGTTTCCTTACTAATCCCCTTATAACGGGTTGAACTTAAGGCTAAGATATTCAAAATTTATTTCATGAATTCACTACGCAATTGCTTCAAATTCCCAATTTAATTCGCGGTTCTATCATTCATATTACCAATGTTCTTTATTTCTTCAGTATTTATAAACCTGCATATAGTTTAATCAATTTTTTTCTTCCCCAATGTCAAGAAGGAATTTATAAGTAATATCAGTGAATATCTATTGCAAGAGTCTGTGTTGGGTGAGTTTGATAAAACATGTCAGTAAGAAGCTGAATCATTATCCTTCCTTACAAGTAACTGAGTAATTTGCAATGTTTTTTAATACTCGGTACAGGTTCCATCCTCTCTCTCTCTCTCTCTCTCTCTCTCTCTCTCTCTCTCTCTCTCTCTCTCTCTCTCTCTCTCTCTCTCTCTCTCTCTCTCTCTCTCTCTCTCTCACACATCTATTAAAGTGACTATATAATTGATTCCCTGCGTAACTATTGGAATGCTTAATTTACTTTTTTAAAGCTCGATGTCGTAATATGCCACTGGTATAATATGTATAACCATCGGATTGTTACAACTTGCAAAATTTATTATTACTTACTGTATCTGCTATTTAGTTGGAATTTTTTTAAGTATGGATTACTTACACTTTTATTCGATACAAATTTAAGGATTTAATTTTTTTGAATATCATTATTATCATGTGGAAAACATTAGAAAAAAGGAAAAGCAGAGAGTTTGGCCATTACCTAAAAAAAACCCAGCTGTTATTCAAGTGGAAAGGAAATTCCCATGGTAGAATTGACAAGGCTAAAAGGGGTCTACTTAACAGGTATCAAAATTCATAAATAATATTTAGCCTTCAACTATTTTCAGTCAGGGTTTAACATTACATATACGGACATGGCTGAATAATTCATCATATTCAGAGATGGACTTAGGTGGGACTTTCAGGTAAGTCTGATTGGACTTTTAAAATAACTTTACACACTGGACATGTAAAAAAAAAAAAAAAAAAAAAAAGCCATGTCCTGTCAAACATCATGCCAATAAAGATGTCAGATAGCATAACTCAAAATGACCAGTTCTAGTGTGACACATCCGTGGCAAGGTGAGTAAAAATTACTTTATTTCAACAGAGAGTGAGGTTATATAGAATAGGTCAGGACAAGAGGGTACAAAAAAATAATAGTTTTTGAACACGCAGGCTTAACCAGCATGTGGTAAAAAATGAGGTGTAGAGCGAGATATACAATAAAAAAAGAAAATACAATTAGTGTCAGACTGTGTGTAAAACACTTATGGTACATGGGTTCCTGCGTAAAAATTAAATAAATGTTAAGTGAGCCACCCTGCTCTTGATATGTGTATTTTAGGCAGCTGATCTTACAGGAGATGCAAAGGTTTTACCTGATCAATGGAGAACCAGCATTCTTTGCATGAACTTTGATTGATAAACCCTTCGGATTGCAACAAAAACATGAGATAAAGGACCGTTGGGGGGTTGGCGTTGGCGGTTGATTGCTATTGTAATTTTTGCCTAGCAATTCGTGCACTGTGGTGTGCTGAAATATCAGAAAGTGTTGCTTGGCTAGGGCTTTGTAAGTCTGGCAGCATGGAGTAAATTTTCCAAAAACATGATATAGGCACTGAGGATTCTCGGAGGAGGTTGTAAGCAAAAAGAAAAATTGGCAGGGATGACCAACGGGTCACTATTCATCATTTCAGCAGCCGAGACAAGGGCATATTTAGGAGTGGTCAATATTCCCAGGAGTACCCAGAGAAGCTATGTAAACCAGTTGGAGTCCTTGCAATGGAACGTTGAAACTGGAAACGTTCAACCATTCAGTTGGCATTGTGGTTGCAGGTTGATGTCTGATGTAGGAGGATTCCCATAAGATTTGCTAATTGTTTCCACAATTGAGAGTTGGAAGTAGTGCCCCAATAAGAATTAATGTGCTCAGTGATATCAAATCTTGCTATCCATTATGAGAGCATGGCACTTATACATGTGGCAGAAGTTGCAGTTTCCATGGGAATGATTTCAAGCCAACGAGTGCAGTA
>NC_090734.1:40326817-40329317 GCF_036898095.1 Palaemon carinicauda
ATACAGAATATCCAAAAGGAATAAAAAACCATAACATCAATCTAACGCAATATCATCAATAACCTCCCTCTGGTTGTGGGCAATACGGGATTTTTGGGCGTGACAGGGGTAGGAATAGATATTCCTTCATTCCTCAATTTTACTAGTTCGGGTTTACAGCACAATTTCACCAACAAAACTCACCACCAACGTTTCACCATTTAATTAATTACTGCAACACTTGCACTTGCAACTTTCAACCGGTGGCCACTTACCATTTTCCCGAGTAAATCATTCATCTTCCCCCCCTTCTCTTTTAACATTAAGTATATGGTATTCACATCTACACATTAACACTGCCTATCCTCAGGACTGAACTTAAATCCTGCAGCCACTTGCCCTTCGGGAACCGCCCCGGCCACATCAACCAGGAATCATATAAATACTTGAATAATTCAGCATCCGCTTGACGGATCTCACTTGACCTATTTAACCTCTGATTGACTTTAGGTTCCCTCAGCAATGGTATACGTATTGCCACACTCAGCAAAATTACCACAAGATTTTATGTATACATTAAGCATCAACATAAAAACTCATTGTTATCATCAAGTTTATTTAAAACACGTCAAAAGAAGAAATGAGGTCTGATCAAACAACAACAAGAGCAAAGGGAAAAGCATTTCTACTCATCAACTCGAGGACTGTCACATATGCAGGGGTAATGAGGAACACTTTTGAAAACTACCTTTTCAGGCACCACAGGTATGTGTGCCTGATGAGTTCGGACACTGAACCATTAATAATGCTTTGTATCACAACTGTGTTACTCTTAATCATTTTTACTCGGTACGCACCCAAATACGCTGTCTCTAGTTGTGTTTCTTAGATTGTAATCGTTTCAAATACACGCGATTGCCCACAAATACTTTTACCGTGCGGTTTTGAACCGACCATCATACTTTGAGCTGTGATTTTCATTAGCTCTTTTCAAAAACCTTTTAGCGGTGTTCATTACTCTCCTCAATAGATTTGATAAATAAGTACCGTATATGGAAACACAGGATCCTGCCCATACTCTAAAAAGAAAGGTGTGTCCCTGAGTGAAGCATTATACGCAATGTTCAAAGCTACCTCAGAGATAGGAAGCACGGCGTGTCAATGAATTGGGTCTTCAGCCACTAAGTAACGTAAAATTCACACTACTTCCCTATTATGCGACTCGACTAAGCCATTTGCTGAAGGCCTACATGCGGTGACTGAAAGTGTTGAATTTTCATAAAATCCATGACCGATTTCACCATCTATTATATAACTCGCGACCATTATCACTCGGCAAAATATTTGGGCCACCAAACCTAGTAATGAAAGAGCACAACGCCTGGGTTAATGAATTTGCCGATTTCTCCATCATTATATCAGTATGAGTGTACTGAGTAAATGCGTCCACAAATACACATATCTACTTATGCTGTGTTAAACAAGTAGGAAATGGTCCTACTACATCCAAATGCACTCTATAAGATTTAATATAGATCACAGGTCCATTCTTGTTTCTGGTACAGTATTGTTATGTTCTTTGAATGCCCTGCATAGGGACTCGCATGTGCAATGTGAATGGCTCGATTAATTTAAGATGGAGAAAGAACTACCCGTGCACAAAATTCCCCTCCCCTCTTCTCATAAGCACAATAAAAGATATTATTTTCTCTAAAAAAAAAATTCTCACGAGGCACATTCAGAAATGACGGATAGCTCTCCGATTCCCCTTTAATCACAGCTCACACGATTTCCATCCATTCCTCTTTTTTTCTGTCACTCTCTGACTTTTTTATATCCCAACCTCCCAGGTCAATCAAACCTGCATCATCAGGGCATTCATTCTGGACACCCCCACATATATTCACTCTCTCGTCTCCTGACTGTTCATTGGGAGAATTCACATCCTGTTCTTTATTTTCTCTATTTTGATAGGGGTCCTCAATATTTTGGTTACGTTCTTCCTTCCTCTTTTGCTCCCTAGTTGTTACTCCTATTACTGCACCTCTAAAGAGAGCATCAGCTACCCTGTTAGCTTTACCTTTTATGTGGTGAAAACCCCTTTATGTTTTACTCCAATCATCTCTCAGTCCATCTCGTTTGTCGAGAGATAATATCATTTTTATACTACATATCACGTAAGGACGATGATCACTTGCAACTCAATCGCCTGACCTAATAAAAAGAACCGATGCCTCTTTAGAACCCAAAGAATAGCCAAAGACTCTCGATCGAATGTACTATAATTCTTTTCATCCCCTTTTAATGCCCTGGAAGCAAAAAAATTAGTCACTCTCTGCCTTTATCATCGCTCGAGAAACTACGCCACCAATAACTACGCTACTCACATTAGTTGTCACTAAAAACGGCCAATCAAATTTGAGATATGCAAGTAATTCATTGCTAGTCAATGTAGCTTTCAATTGGTTAAAAGCCCTTTCTTCTTCCCCTTCCAATTCATTACTTTTTATTCTTTAAAGCA
>NC_090734.1:40356817-40357913 GCF_036898095.1 Palaemon carinicauda
GTCTACACCTCCATAAGCATCAAGGTTCATCAACAGAGCTTTAATCTCACGAGATCGAAAAGCTAAACTAGTTAGTTTAGCCTCAGGAAAACAGGAATGAGGAAGTTAAAGTTTTTCATTACTCTGTTTACTGTCAAAAACATCAGCCAAAAGGGTTGCCTTTTCCTTTGGACAGTGAGTGACTGAGCCATCTGGTTTAAGTAATGGAGGAACTGTTGCATCTACACCAAAGAGTACAGTTTTAAGGGTAGACCACCATTTATGTTCCTGAGTTTTACCAGAAAGGGTTTCTTTTACGGTTAAATTGTACTCCTTTTCAGTTGAGGCATAAACTCTCTGAGAAAAAGTTCGATGCTGAGTATAGTTGTTCCAGGTCAAATCTGATCTGTTACCTATCCAAAGGTGATAGGCCTCCTTCTTCTCCAAATAAGCACGTCTACAATCATCATTGAACCACGGTTTGTCTTTCACTCAGTACCTTAGCACACGAGAAGGGATACGCCTATCAATTATGTTGACTAGATTCTCATTCAAAGGGACAAACAGGATCTACACTATTATATAATTGTGACCGATTCAAGCACAAAAAATCATGGAAAATCCCATTCCAGTCTGCTTGGGATTTCATATAAATTTTACAAGAATATGATATATCAGGGACAGGCTGCTCAGTCTTCACTAATAATGAAATCAAGGCATGATCAGATGTCCCGACTGGAGAACCAACCTTACTAGTTATAACGCCAGGGGAGTCAGTGTATACGAGGTCCAAGCAATTAGCAGATCTGTGAGTAGCTTCATTTATGTTTTGGTCACAGACTGATTCAGAGGCAAAGTCTAAAGCTCTTAAGCCATGGCGATCGGTAGGAGAGATAGAACTTAACCACTCCCCTATGGTGAGCATTAAAATCACCAACAAAGACAAAAGAAGGCTTTCTATCATCTTCTTGTATCTTAGCCATAATGGTAAGAAGACAATCGAAGATAGAATCATCCATGTCTGGATTCCGATAGATCGAACACAAATAAAAGTTGTTATGCCTGCCACAAACTTTTATTACCTGAATCTCATGACATGCATATTGATAGCAGGACT
>NC_090734.1:40358413-40363413 GCF_036898095.1 Palaemon carinicauda
CCGGAGTCGGCCAGCCTGCATGCCGGCATTGATTGCCGGCAATCCAGGTATATGGCAATATACATATATATCTTATGGATTGATCCAAGGCTCACCATGCCGTCAGCCTTCGGCTGCCGAAGCTGCCGTCCCCTGCCGTCGACCAGCCGCTGTGCCGGCGGTTGCCACTATGGAGTTATCCTTATAGATACTCAGTGTGTCTTTCTTTGAAGCCTTCCACCCTGCAGGACCGGCCTCTGGTGTGCCATCGGTCTGCCGGAACCTCATGAGACGTTAAGGGACATGCACCCCTTCCATGACTGCCGGCAACAGGCCGACAGTCAAAAATACTGCAGCCATATGGCTTGGCCACTTGCATATAGGTATTGTCTTACCATCCAAGATTGTGGCTATGCTGTTTTTTGCACATTACAATATTCCAGCGTACTCTGTGTATCTTAGTGCAGTCGATTGCCGTAACCTACATTTAATAAGGGGTTTTTCCTATACCCCTTCTCCCCCAGGGATCTGAGTGGTCTCAGACCATACACTCTGCGGACAATTTCTGTTAGAAGCCTAGCTTGGCTCATCCATATGGATTTCCCTCATTGTGACCTTCGGACACAAAGGAATTGTCTACAGATAAGGTTACGGTAACCGACTGGGCGGGATTCACAAGTATGTCTCTCTACTTCCTTTCCCACTCAGTAATCTGAAGCATTAAAATGTTTTATAATTAAATTAATTCAAATTTTAGATTAAGTTATCTTAATTTTAGAGTAATGTAAGTCATTCTTATGCCTTCCATGTACTCGTGATCTCTTTCTTTTACAGGAGGAGTATATGAAGTGTGAGAGCAACTTGTGCGGGTTGAAGCGCCCGGACTTCTACGGGCACAAGGCGTGCCGGACCCACGCCCCCTGCGCTGCCAAGAAAGGCGACTTGAAGTATTGGGACCCGCAGAATTGTACATTCTGCAAAATTGTTCTTGTCGAGGCGTTCGACGATCCTCCTTCTGCGAAGGCAAGGGACTTTGGTAGGGAGAAGCTACGCAAATGGGTGCGTGGCTTCCAGAAGAACGCCATTGGACTGTATCTTCCCTAGAAGACTTGAGGGCCTTGCTTTTCCCAAAAGCATTGAAAGACTCAGTGTTCCCCCTTGATCAGATCCCCACCGTCGAGATCGTGGTGGAACCTGACGTCGTCATGGCTCAGTCCATGCGTGAGTGCCATCTTGATTCCGACAATGTGGAACGTATGTCGGAAGTGTCGGAAGGGACGGAGAGAAATCTCATGGGCGAGGAACTCGACTATGAGGAAGATCAGGTGGAATACCCTAATTCGGTGACCGAGGTCGCTCCTGCTCTCCCAAACAACTCCTGCACCGTCCGAGGAACCTGTTCCTTCGACTTCTGCCACCCCGGACCCTCTTCCACAGGGTACTCAAGAGGTCTTCAAGATGCTTGAAGCCCTCATGGAAAAGAAGCTACGAAAATCTCAGGAGCAATTCAGGACGGCTCTCGTCAGTTTCAAGCAACCGAAAAGAATTTCGGTTAAGGACCTCCCTACCTGCTCGGAAGCTAACCCATGGAAATACGCCGAGCATATGCCAATTACAACTGGCAAAATTTACATTAGTGGAAGGGTTGTCTCTATATTGCTGGAAGAAGTGGAGTTCTTCCCAAATTTCGAGGCTTATCCGGACTGTTACGTCCGGCTCAGGTCCGAACCAGCCTCAAAGGAGGAGACCGAACCAAAGGAGGTTACTGTGTTTGATCTCGCGAAGGCCCAAGCTATGTTAGCTGAGGCGGTGAAGAGTAGGGGTTTCACTAACTCCAAGATGCCGGCTCTTAGTAAGAAGCATCCAACCTTCGTTGCGCCAAATGCTGCGACCTTCCCCTTCATCGAAAAGGCCTTCACAGCGGTCATAAAGGCAGTGGAGGAAGGGAAACCTTGCCCTGCACTGGAGGAGTGCCAACCCTTCTCCATTACTCTTCCCCCGATGATAAGCACTGGAAAGACATCCAGTCGACCTTGACGGTACGGAAACTAGAGCCTGACGTAGCCGGTCGTCAATTTAATGAGGACCTCCCAAGACTGAACGATCACCTCCTTTGTAGGGAACAGGATACGAAGGAGAGACTTGCCGCGTCGCTGTCCCACCAGGTATAGCTTGAGCTCATGGCCAGGGATACTAGAGTCCCGGACTTTTATATGGTCCTAGCCAAGTCGCACTTGGCGACTGTAACCAAGGACCTATATAGCTTCACTAGGGCTCGCAGAGCCTGTCGTGAATTCGTGTTTGCTAACGCGACAGTGAAACACGAACCCTGGAGGCTGATTTCCTCCAATATCTGGGTCAAGTATCTCTTCCCATCTACCTTGTTGAAAGAGATTGTGGACAAAGCTGCCATGGAGAATAGGAACATTCTCCATAAGTGGGGCATGTCCCGAAAGAGGAAGTCCTCTCAGGATGATGGCCCTCAGCCTAAGAGGAAGACTTCGAAGCCAAAACCCCAGCAACGTCAACAGAGACGACAGTTTCCGGGTTCCGCTACTCCCCAAGTGGCTATGCTGCCGCAACAGACCTTTCAGTTGCTCCCCCAACCGGTGGTGTCGCAGTCGCTGGTCTTCACCCCTGCATATGAGCAACACTCAACTACATTTCGTCCCAGAGGTAGGGGCTCAGGCAGAGGCTCCGGCAGAGATTCTTCTCGCTGTCCCTCCAGAGGCAGAGGAGGAAGGGGAGCTAGCGGCTGAGGTGGCAAATGCTCGTGACACCAGAAGCAATGATGTGCTTCCGGTGGGAGGAAGACTCCGCCAATTCCAGGATCATTGGACCTTTGATCCCTGGGCACACAGCATCGTCAAGAAGGGACTAGGCTGGAGCTGAACTCAACCACCCCCAGCCTTCCAGCAATTCTTCCAAGAGTCAACTCCCCTACTGAAAGAATATGTCCTGGAGCTCTTGAACAAGGTGATCAGGAGGGTAAAGTCAACCAGGTTCCAAGGGAGACTATTTTGCATTCCCAAGAAAGACTCCGACAAACTCAGAGTCATTCTAGACTTATCCCCTCTCAACAAGTTCATTGCGAACAACAAATTCAAGATGCTGACTCAGCAACAAATAAGGGCCCTTCTGCCTCAAAGGGCCTACACTGTCTCCATAGACCTGGCGGATGCCTACTGGCACATTCCAATGAATCATTACGCTTCCTCCTACCTAGAATTTCGACTCCAAAGGAAAAGTTACGCCTTCAGGGCCAGGCCCTTCGGGCTCAACGTGGCTCCACAGATCTTCACCAAGCTGGAAGACGCAATCGTCCAACAGCTCCGTCTTCAGGGCTTCCAAGTGATGGCCTACCTAGACGACTGGTTAGTCTGGGCCACATCGGCCAAATTGTGTAAGAGCCTGCAACAAAGTCACCCAGTCCCTAGAGCATCTGGGCTTCAAGATAAACACCGAGAAATCTCACCTTTCTCCAGCTCAGAAGTTCCAATGGTTGGGAATCCATTGGGATCTTCAGTCACAGGTTCTAGGAACATGGTCTCCTCTATTCAAGACGTTTCACATCAACATCTTGGAGCATTGGTGGTTCTTCTCACCCTGAAGAAACTCTCCCCGCCTCCCTCGATCCACATTCCTCTGACTCTGGACAACTTGGTGGTAGTCAGATGTCTCAATCGTTAGGGCTCGAGATCGCCCTAGATAAATCAGGTACTTCTTCCGATCTTTCGTTTGGCAGAAAAGAAGAAATGGCACCTGTCTGCAGTTCACCTACAAGGATTCCGCAACGTGACGGCGGACGCTCTATCAAGGATAAGTCCAATAGAGTCTGAATGGTCTCTAGACGCAAGGTCATTCTCCTTCATCTCTCACCAAGTCCCGGAACTTCAGATCGATCTCTTCGCGACGAGCGACAACAATCAACTTCCTCGATATGTGGCCCCGTACGAGGACCCCAAGGCAGAAGCAGTGGATGCTATGTCACTGGATTGGAACAGATGGTCCAGAATATACCTGTTCCCTCCTCCCAACCTTCTGCTGAAAGTCCTCTTCAAACTGAAAACCTTCAAAGGGACAGCGGCCCTAGTGGCTCCCAAGTGGCCCCGGAGCAATTGGTACCCTCTGGTCCTGGAGCTGCAGCCCACGCTGATCCCCCTACCGGGCCCAGTTCTCTCTCAACAAGTACAAAAGTCGACTGTCTTCGCTTCATCACTGGAAGTCAGGGACCTTCATCTCATGATTTTATCTCCTTAGCCGCAAAGAAAAGGTTTGGAATCTCGAAAAAAAAGCTTAGACTTCCTCGAGGAATACAAGACTGAATCTACAAGACGGCAATACGAATCTTCCTGGAGAAAGTGGGTCTCTTTCGTCAAGGCCAAAAATCCTGCGGAAATCACCATTGATTTTTGTATGTCCTTCTTCATTCACCTTCATGGACAAGGCTTAGCGGCCAACACGATTTCCACCTGCAAATCGACTTTGACTAGACCACTCCTGTACGCCTTCCAGATTGATTTGTCCAGTGATATCTTCAACAAACTACCAAAGGCATGCGCTAAACTACGCCCAGCACCTCTACCAAAACATATCTCCTGGTCCCTGGACAAGGTGCTCCATTTTGCCTCTAAACTGGACAACGATTCGTGCCCTCTGAAAAACCTGACTCAAAAAGTTATCTTCCTTTTTGCTCTCGCCTCAGGAGCCCGAGTCAGTGAAATAGTGGCATTATCAAAAGAAGAGGGTCATATCCTGTTCGCAGATACAGGAGAGCTTACCCTCTTCCCTGATCCGACGTTTCTCGCTAAGAATGAACTACCCACAAAGAGATGGGGCCCTTGGAGAATCTGCCCCCTGAAGGAAGATGTCTCTCTTAGCCCAGTGGAGAGTCTTAAGGTCTATCTTCGAAAGAACTTCAGACTTCAGTGGAGGATAACTCTTCAAAGGAGAAACATTGGGTAGCGACCTGTCACTGAAACAACTAAGAGCGAAAATCACCTACTTCATTCGCAGAGCGG
>NC_090734.1:40368413-40390913 GCF_036898095.1 Palaemon carinicauda
TAAAATAGGTTTCTGTATCGTGAAGTTAAGATCTTGATAATAAACATATTTTTTTTATCAATTTTTCAATTTCCACAGCTATCACTCATAATAAACGAGACATATGCATCAATTGTTATCCATACTGACTGAAATAAAGGTAATCGAAAATAGCAAATTTCATTTTGATATGAAACACACAAAATTAGTGTTATCCAACTACTTTGCTAAATATTTATTGTATCAAGCTGGAAATATAAGAACAGTTTTGTTAAGTGAAATACTCTTTTTTAAGGTTTTAGAGGTTTGCGTAATGATAAACAATTGCAAACCTCAAAATCACTTATGGAATGATATATTCTACATACCTTTGCTTCGATAAAACTTAGAGTTTTAAACACGAATTCTAGCAACCTGCATTCACATTCCGGTAGCTGCAATGCTCGAAAGAATTTAATTTTGTTGATTATTCAACCCCTTTTATCCAATTCTCTCTCTCTCTCTCTCTCTCTCTCTCTCTCTCTCTCTCTCTCTCTCTCTCTCTCTCTCTCTCTCTCTTGAGACATTGTGTCACGAGTTTCAAACACGCTATTCTTTTATTTTTAGCTTACCTTTTGATGGTTATATCCTGACGCAAATATCGTGAAAAAAAAATGTGCTTAAATTGATGAGAGTAATTAATGGCCCATTCACTAAAGTACAGATAATTTTAATTGTTTTGTGGTAATATTAGAGTAAGGAATTGTAAAAGACTTCGAGTAATGTATATTTGTAATTAAAAAACTTACACAGCATCTGTTCTTGATATAATTTACATCGGTTTTCATTCGAAATAATTATCCGTATAGAGCATGTAAGCTTGTAAGGCAATATAATCCTGGTTACTTATATAACAAAAAAAAAAAAAAAAAAAAAAAAGAATATAAAACGTTCCAACGCACTTCTCTAAAAGTAGGACACGATAAGGCTAAAAAATTTAATATTTTATGGACCTTCAAATACTTGAATAGCGATGTATGCAAAAGAGAATTGTGAAGTGAGAAAAAAAATAGATTAGAGGTAATATTTTAATCAAATCAAATATTTTTGTGAAGGCATCATTATTTTGTTTGGCATTCCATAAAATAATATTACAGTAAAACCAATTGAATAAGAAAAAACTTATTTTTTTCTAATGTAAAGAAATATTTACAATATTTTGAAGTGTAGCGGCATCAAATATATTTACAAAACAATTATTGTGATTTTTTTTACATTTAAAGGCTAAGGCTTAGTATCTATGTTCAAAGAAAGAGGAGATGTACAAAATTGTGATAATTTTACGGCAATCAAACTCCTCCCATGTACTGTGAAGCTTTGGGAAAGTATCATAGTGCGTTGGATAAGGGAAGAGACCAAGACTGGAGGAAAGTAGTTTGAATTTATGCCAGGCAGAAGCACGACGGATGAAATGTTTGTAATAAGGCAGTTGATGGAAAAGTTTAAAAAAGTCCATAAGGAATGACACATAGAATTTATTGACCTAAAGAAAGCTTTTGATTGAGTTCCACGGCACGTGATAGGGAGATGTTTGAGAGAGAGGGGAACACCAGAGAAATATGTTAGACTGATAAGAGATATGTATGAAGGAGGACACACACAAATAAGATCTAGAGTTGGTCTGACTGAGACGTTTGATTTAGTGGCTGGGTTACACTATCGTAGTGTGAAAATAATAATATACCTTGAGTAAGAAGCTATGATTGAAAATTCTTAAAATTCACAAAAGAGAAAAATGATATTATGCACACCGGATTATATCTATTTATATATCTAACTATCTATCTATCTATCTATCTATCTATCTATCTATCTATTTATATATATATATATATATATATATATATATATATATATATATATATATATATATATATATATATATATGTATGTATGTATGTATGTATGTATTGATAAATAAATGAATATATATATATATATATATATATATATATATATATATATACATATATATATATATAAATATATATGTATATATATATATATATATATATATATATATATATATATATATATATATATATATATATATATTAGTATATATATATATATATATATATATATATATATATATATATATATATATATATATATATTAATATATATATAAATATATATATATATATATATATATATATATATATATATATATATATATATATATATATATATGCATATATATTGTATATATATATATATATATATATATATATATATATATATATATATATATATATATATATATATATATATATATATATATATATATATATATATATAAATATTTATGTATATATATATATATTTATATATATATATATATTTATATATATATATATATATATATATATATATATATATATATATTATATATATATATATATATATATATATATATATATATATATATATATATATATATATATTCATATTTATATATACATAAGATAATAGTTATGTACTTATTCAAACTAGTTTTAGTCCTGCATATTTAGTTTATGGAGATGAAACAATAGTACTGCAGAAATTTGATCCAAATCTTTTAGGATGGCCATTGCACGAGTCACCATTAATATAATACCATTAGACTTATTGGGTCGACATTGGCAAATAATAAAACTTGACTCCTCTCTGGTTTGGGCACATTCTTTTTTCTTTTTTGCCTACACTTACACTGAATAGGCGGGCCTAATCTATACATATTTTTATTGTTCTCCTACACCTGAAAGAATAAAATTTTTCTTTGCCGTACTATTGATCACTAGTATTTTTACACACCTTAATTCTCCTTACCCATATTTAATCTGATAACACTTCCACCAAAACCATGTTCATACGTAACATAACGTATGCTACAGCACGTTGCTTTCCATTCAGAAACTCGTACTTTTTACTGACCTTGATTGGATAACGTTATAATACTGTACTTAAGTCCTTATTTAGTTCCTTTTTTTTTAATATATTGCATTCACTGTTATTTCAGGAAACTGGCCTTTATTTTCCATACCAGTCTAGCACCCCATCATTCTCTTCCTATCTCTTCCACAGTCTCTTTATTCTTTTCTCCCACTGCTCCATCTCTCTCCCCAACCCTTTCTCTTATTTTCTGGTAATTTATTTTGTGTGTGTGCTTGTTTTCCCAATTTATCTCCCCCTGGTTATCTTATCGCCGTGGCTATATGGCTCTAGCTACCTAACTGCTAATAAAGCAATCTTTTTTTTCTTATACCCCTAAGAAGGTTGCTTATCATTGCTTTACTGAGTGTTTGTATACGAGGGCTGTTATTTATAGTATTTACAAGCGTTATTCTCTCTAAGATTTGGAGTTTTATATCCATAAATCTTCAAGATAGACTATCAGTAGCTTCGTTTAAAATCTCACTTGCCAAAGAATCCTCTAAACATCGTATATCAACCCCCTGGCAATCAGAGGACGCAATGACGCGTATTTTTTTTTTTCGCAAGTTGTCCGATAACGTATATTACTGCATCATACATAGCTAATTCCCTTAGGAAATTCGGCGTAAACACGAACGTCACTCAAGGAGAACGAACTCATACCACAGGAGAACAGATGGTTGAGGGACGTACAGAAATGAAAGAAAAAGGGTAGTAGCATGGCATGCGCGCCAGGCCTATGCTGATCTTCAATGTGACATATTTTTCCTAATACATTTTTCGCATCTTGTTTTGCAGTAAGTAGTATGTTTGCCAGGGCACCATCCACCAGTTAAGATACTATCGTTACAACTCCTTTTGTCTAAACATACACATACTAGTCAGACCTATTCTATACATATTCTTCTCTGTCATCATACACCTTTTGGTTTGGGTAAAAGAGACTCTTTAGCTATGGTAAGCAGCTTTCTAAAAGAAGGGCACTCGAAAATCATACCATTGTTCTCTAGTGTTAGGTAGTTGCCATAGCCTCTTTCCGATGTTTTTACATTATCTTGGGGTATATGTCTTTTATGCTCGAGGATACATTCAGGTATTTCTCTTCTGCTTATCCATTCAAAATTTCCATAGTGTATATATATATATATATATATATATATATATATATATATATATATATATATATATATGAAAGATTTATTTCAAGTTTCATTCTGCTCTTAAAATAGTTAATTCTTATCGTTTATTACTTCTCTTTCAGCTTGAATATATCCTCATTTTCTTTCCTCACTTGGCTATTTTCCTTGTTGGAGCCCTTGGGCTTATAGCACTTTGCTTTCCCAAATAGGGTTATAGCTTAGCAAGTAAAACTAATAAAAATAATAGTAATAACAATAATAATAATAATAATAATAATAATAATAATAATAATAATAATAATAATAATAATAATAATAATAATAATAATAAGACTCCTTGAATGTATGGTTAAATGTATTTCAACTACGCTATAAGGGACTTGAAAACGTTCAGTACCAAAGATAAAGAAAAGAAAAGAAATTAATATATATATTTATATATATAAATATAAATATATATAAATATATGTGTATTTACACACACACACACACACACACACATATATATATATATATATATATATATATATATATATATATATATATATATATATATATATATATATATATATAACAAGAAATGTATTTGTATCTAGTCCACTACAAGAAAAATATCTCAGGCCTTTCATTTCATGTAGGGAAATTGTGGCTTTTTTATTACCACATATGTATTGGTGATGAAGTGATTTTATTATGTGATCGTTCACATCCAATAAACATATTGTGGGTGGTCCTGAATAGTTTAAATAGTGGTCATTACATAATTATTTATGATTCACAATCTTTGCTATTAAGTAGTCTCTCTCTCTCTCTCTCTCTCTCTCTCTCTCTCTCTCTCTCTCTCTCTCTCATAAACAAAAATACAAACACAAGTAAACTAGAGCTATAGCTTACAGAGAATACAAAGGAAGTGTAAGTGATCAGAAAAAAAAATCTATATTAGTGGTACAAAAATTTGAGATAGACTGGGATCAATGGGATGCTTCAAGTATCAGACGATCAAGGAACGTTTCATATTCAAATTAGCAAATAATTTAAAGCTAGGTCTTATCCAGTTCCGTAAAATACAGATTAATGCCAGTCTGACACTTGCATGACTTTTGGCCACCAATTTGTCATTGCAGGTCTTGTCATTTTGGGTCACGAACTGGAAGGCTCCCCCACCGTTCAAAGCTAGTTCACGCATAGTTTATGATGAGTTCGCGACGAGTTAACAAATAGTTCACGAATGTGTGCCCAATAGTATCCATATTGACACGAACTGGCACGACGAATTCACGCATAGTTTGCACATAGTTTACGCATAGTTTGCGCATAGTTTGAACACTTCTTGCATTGGCATGACGAGTTTGCGCGATTTGGACGGTGTTGTGCCGACTTGGGCACGCTATATAAAAATGGGCCGTCCACAATCCTTGGTCACTTTTATTTTTGGATTGGCTGTGGAAGAGACAACTTGCTCAATGCCAGAGAAACAATCATTGCAGAGAATGGAAGATGCCTATATCTGGCAGCTGCTCTAGCCATTGTTGAAGAGCAGCAGAAAAGGCTGGAAGAGGCAAAAGAGCAAGAATAGGCAACCCCACCTCGAAGAAAGACACAAAGGAAAGTGTGGGTCAGGGAATGGTTGACCAGAAGGTACGAGTTTGGACAGTATGACCGTCTAGTGACTGAACTCCACAAGGAAGATCAAAGGGGCTACAAAAATTACCTCAAAATCACAACTGACCTTTTCCAAGAGATGGTTGAGAAGTTAACCCCTCCCCTCCAGAAGCAGTCAACCTTCACGAGTGAACCGCTTCAAGATGAACTCAATGTGGCTGGCACCCTATGCCTTTTAGCCACTGGAAATTCCTTTCCAAGTCTGCAGTACAGCTTCAGGGTTAAAGCAAGTACCATCTGCAAGTTCATACCCGAGGTGTGTAAAGCCATCATCCTGGTCTACAAGGACAAAGTGCTGCGCTTCCCAAAAACTGAAGAGGAGGAGAAGGAAGCTGCTGGCATGTTCAGCTCCAGATGGAACTACCACAACTGTCTGGGGGCTGTTGACAGCAAGCACTTCGCCATGAAGAATACGCCCAACGCTGGCTCTCATTACTACAGCTACAAGGGCTTCCACAGCATTGTACTGAAGGCAGTGGCTGATGATACTTACAAGTTCCTCTATGTGGATGTTGTGGCAGAGGGTGATGGGTCGGATGGAGGAACATGGAATTACTGGTCCCTGCATGATGCTGTAGGGATGACGGCTTTGCTCTCCAAACCTGAATGATGAAACCATTCTCCCATCAGTCACAGGTCCTAAAAGAAAGCATATACAGCTAGAAGTAGTCTCCTGCCCGACTTGTCATGGAAAATACCTTTCTCGAAGGTTCCATCGTATCTTGACGACGATGCATCAGCACCCCAGCCCCATCAATCTGATCACCATGTGTGCCTGTGTCCTGCACAACCTCATCGCCATCATATACCCACACGCAATTTCAGAAGTGGACCGTGAAAATCCGGACACACATGATCTTGTCCTAGGTGGATGGAGGACTGACCGACACCTTCAGGGGCTGCGGCCTCAAACCGGTCATCATACCCAGAAGGATGCAAAGGATCAGCGAGACTACCTGTCACATTACTACATGTCCCCTGATGGTGCTGTCCCTTTGCATGAAAGAATGGTAGTAACTCCATGAGCTGCATCCAAAGTTGTTCCATTTTTCAAATAAAAGAAACACTAATTTTTTGCTTTTTTTATTGCTCTTAAATTTTTGGTTTCTTTTTCGTTTATTTATTTTTTCTCTTTTCATGTTCGTTTTTTCTTTAATTTTATTTTAAGTTTGAAGACAAAAGCAAGTATTTTGAAATACGATAATAATTTATTATTCTGAAAACAGCAAACAACAAATATGTACAAGTATCACAGTCCAACTATTTACAAATATTTAGAAGTGTCTCAATGGTTCTAACTCCCAAAAGTATCCTACTTCCTAAAGTCTCTCACTCAGTGTCCTTGCTGGTTCTGGTACCGCTGTGTTGGGATACCCATTGGACTGGTGGTGTGTTGAGTTCCTTAGAGGTGATGAGGGTTGAGGGTGAGATGCCCTCTAGGCTGCTGTCGACGGACCCGGGGTCAGGGCCCGGAAGCTGAATGGTGTCACAGGTGTCTTAAAGGTGGCTGACAGCGACGACACTGAAGGTGTTGGTGAAGGAGCCTGGACAAGGGTGGCTAACGGTGCAGGTGGCATCCCTGGTTGCCACTCTGTGGTACGGGACCAGGAGGACTTGCCTGAAGACTGGTGACTAGGGTGGCATCCAGGTTAGAGGTGATGGCTGACTGGCTTGAGGGTGCTGCTGAGGCTGCTGCTACTGCTCCTCTGGCAGTCACTGCAAGGAGGCTAGTTGAGGTTGATGCCAGAACTGCTGCTGCTGAGGGGGCTGCCAAGGTTGCTGCTGTTGTAGGCCTAGCCAGGTCATGAGTGGTTGTTGATGCTGCTGCTGGAAGAGCTGACACCACTGCCTGTAGCGGTGAACAAGGTGGAGGCAGTCTATCTGGAATTCATGCCAGGAGTCCTCTGGGATGGCCTGCATGCGGCCTTTCAGTAGGCACGCAAAATCTTATACGATCTTGTGTTGGCCGGTGTACGAGTGGGTGGCCCCCCAAGGAACCTGCTTTGGAGAGGATCTGAAACATACAAACATTTTAACAGTTTAGTACAGCATTTCAGTGCAACATATTGCACATGCCATGTCAAGAGCGATGAATCAAACTGGAATACAATCTGCAGGTAGACATTGGGATAGTCACATGTTTCACTACATCACTGAGGTCCCTCTGGGTCACCCCGGTGTTGGCGGGTGTGGGGGCTGGATCGCTCCCTCTTGCCCTTGCCCTTCCTGGTGCTAGTAGATGTTTGGCTCTGGGAACCTGTGGACCTCACTTAATAATCGTCATCGTCACTGATCGTCACTGCAGCTGACTCTGGGACAGCAAACTGATCACTAGCGAGAGTCTCTCTCTGGACGACGTGTTACATCAGGAAACTCCGGGTTTCCAAAATCTGGTAGTCACGGGCACTCCTTTTTGGCTGGCTAACTTCACTTTTCTTCTCTTTCTTCATAATCTTCCCCTCCTTGGTTCTCAAGTTCTCATAATGTTTCTTGCATTGGGCACCAGTAGAAGGAGGCTCCAGCTGCTCTCCGACTCGTTTCTACTGGGCGTTCTTGGCTTCCATATTGAGTCACTTCTGCTTCTTGTTATGAAACTAGGGTTCTCCTCCACAAGCTCGTCCAACATAAACTAGACCTCTTCTGTCCAGCAGTATACAGAGATTTGTTACTTGGACACTCAGACCCACTTCTTCTACATTCTGTTAGCCTCGTCCGCACTGGATAGCTGGCTCTGGCCGTCAATTGGATCCGGCTGTGTCTCTGGGATCACATCGAGACTTGATATAGATGACTGAGGGGAATTATCTCTCTCAGCTGTCTATGCCTCTGGCCTTTTGGCTTCTGGCCTTCTCTACTTTCCTCTTACTCCTGTCAGCTTTGTTTTAGGCATGATGTCTCTTTGCTGGAGATCTCTGAAATTGCGAGCAGTGTCCAGAAAGCCCTATATATACCCCAATACCGACCGGAGCGCCACTATCGCGCAGTAGTCGTGAACTGCTCAAGAACTGTTTGTTAACTGCTCGTGAAATGTTCGTGAACTGCTTGTGAACTGCTCGTGCCATGCCCAAACTGTTCGTGAAGTGCGTAAACTAGTCGTTAACTGCTTGTGACATCAATGCGGGAAGTACATGTGACCCTGTCAGTGGGAAGGCTCGGTCAGGCTGCGGCGCGCGCATATTTGTGAACATGTCTTCAACTACTCGTGAACTCAACGTGAGCTGTTCATGAACTATTAGTGGCAGTTCCTGATAGTCGTGGCATGGCACGCATTGCCACGCACTGGCACGTATCCTCCTGTATCCTCCCGATGAGGTCATGACGAGTTCACAAACAGTTTGCTCATAGTTCAAGGCCCGGTCGCGAGATTTGTCGTGACCCAAAATTTTTAACATTTTAACATTTTTAACATTCTCGTCCCAACATGCCACGTAAGCACGACTTTACGGCATGCGTGCCTTAGATTCGTGCAAGTGTCAGCCTAGCAAAAGACTGTATTGGCGAATGAGATGTTGGTTCTGTATTTAAGCAATTCATACCTCTCTTTATTTTTCTGAAAACGTGCATAATTTTGAAAACAGATGGCAAACTGTGAACAGTTGGGTTGTTAGAGAGTAGTACGATTGCAGAGTATTTTTGTGAAGGTAGAGAAAGCAAGGAAACTTATGTATGACCGTAAATTGAATATTATATCCTATGTTTCTAATTCTCTAATTTCAATCATTCTATTTCATATATATGTGGATATATCTCTGCAACTACTTTATTGAATTTTCACTATAGTCTAAATTTAAGTGGCTGTTACCCTATTCTTTATATAACCATTCAACCCACATGTGCAACGCCTCATGCAAAAAGTTGACTTGAGACTCAAATTATATAAATAGTTAGTATATTACTTTAAGAATTTTTTATTATCAAATTCATGAACACCTTTTATAAAAGTCACTATAGAAAATGGAAATGGAGAAAGCCAAAAGGAGGAATGAAAAATATGATAGATGTTTTTTAACAGTGATTAACAAGTAAAAACACAAGCAATCATGGATTGATGAGAAATGAAACTTATTTAATTCCAAGGAAAGAGAGATAGAAAATAAGTTTAAGAAAGAAAATAAAATTTGTTGAGTTTAGTTTAGCAATGCAAAATAAGTACTTCCAGCTACAAGATGCAATCGATGCAAGTAAAGAAAAAACGAACAATAATTTAACAATATTTTTATTGGAATCAGCACAAGGTGAAATGGTTTCAAAACAAGGTGAAGAAAGACTATCAGAAAATGAAGATTATAAAGAAAAGAATTGAAATGAGGGTAAAATTCATGGAAGATGAAATAGAAATAGTGGTACTACCAGGAACAATAAAAAAAAAAAAAAAAAAAATATATATATATATATATATATATATATATATATATATATATATATATATATATATATATATATATATATATATATATAAACCTTAAATACTCGTAAATACAATCAAATAAAAATTGAGGAAACACTAAAGAAAAAACATTAAGTTGATGAAAAGAAGACTAAGAACTAGGAGTCAATAGTTGTTTGCGTTGAAATAATATTCACATTAGATAAAAATTTCATAGGATTTCTATACAATTCTATACAATAACTATATGAAATGAATTCAGTAGTAAAAATAATGAGCCAGTACCAAACGTAACAGTAGGAGGAGTAAAAAAAAAAGAAAAAAATAATAATAATTCTTAGATAGACGCAATCCAGGAGGAGATTACCTAACATTATATTCAATAATATTTGGAGAAGATTCAATAGTAGTAAAACTCGCTGAACTCTATACCAAAAATGTGCAAGAATGTTCTATTCCTATTGCTTGAAAATCTTTATCTTCATACTAATTCACAGAAAGGTATATACAAAACACCTAAAAATTTACCACTCAATGAGTCTACTCTTCTTGATATTTTGAATAATCACAAAGATAATAATAGCCTTTATAGAAAGACAGCAAGACTGTAATAACCCAAGAGAGCAGGCAACTTTAGAAGTTGGCATACAACAACTGACCATATCCATGTAATTATCCAGCAAATGGAAGAATCAACAAAATATGACAAATCAATATGTATGGCATTTACAGACTATGGAAAATAATTTAATTTCATCAAAACTTCAGCAATAATGAAAGCCTATCAGACACAAGGAATAAAGAAATCTCATGTCAGAGCACTTGATGACCTCTATACAGGATATATAGCAATCCTTGAAAAAAAGAAAAGAAAAAAAAACGTTATTAAGCAACCTCAATAGATTTTTTGGACTAAACCACTAAACACGTCTAAATGTGCAAAACTTATCATTAATCGAATGCCAAGAAACAAACTACCAATTAGCTACGATGGTGAAGATGGGTTGATTTCAATTTTAAGTACAAAACACCTGAATTCGACAGGTATAAGTACAGAAGAATTGTCATTGTCTTTTATCTTTCTTCGTGGCCAAGTGGTTTAGTCACTGTATATACAAGCTTGCAGGACCAGGGTTCGATTCCCGGCCGGTCACAAGCTCTTGTCTTTGTGTGATTTCGCCTGGGGCTCTGATCCCGAGGCCGGTAAGAGAATCCAGACATTAATGCATCAAAAATATATATGGCTTATTTGAATATATATATATGTATATATATATATATATATATATATATATATATATATATATATATATATATATATATATATATATATATATATATATACAATTTTGCATATAGTTTTCTTTAAAAAAATACAAACATCAAAGGACTGGGATAGTTTACGGGAAAAAGATGTAAGCTATGCGCACTTTTTAGAATCTTAAACTATATTATACATCTTGGTATAGTTTAAGTAAAAATAAATCATTTATCGAATAAAACATAGCTTGTGATAGTCTCTACTTGATTTTTTTTTTTTTTTATGGGGGGGAGGATATAACGTCTATACTTGAACAATTATTTTTTGACAAAACATATCTACTTGAACGTATATTTTTTGACAAAAGGTCTTTACTTGAACATATATTTTTTGACAAAACGTCTCATTTGAACAAATATTTCTTGATAAAACATCTTTACTTGAAAAAAAAATTCTTTGACAAAACGTCTTTACTTGAACAAATATTTTTTGACCAAAGAAAAAAATAAACTTTCAAAAGATGTTCTTTTCAATTTTCTTAGTATCCATTTAGTGATTGTCTCTTTTTTATATCTATATCGTAGATTCTGAAAAAAATGCAAATTTTGTCAAAGATTGCTTAATAATTTAGCCATATGAGGTGCATCTGCAAAAAACAAATATTTCGGTATGTGCGGTTGCGTTTTCTAAATTAAATTGTATTTGAGTTGATTGGGTTATACAAAAATGCTTCCATATTCTCATATTAGAAGGTCCTTGGTCATGAAAAACAGCAACAACGAATTGATGGCACAGCTGTACTCTTTAACCAGTCAGGAGGAACTCAACGTATCTGGGACTTTACATCATCTTCAAAATCCTATTGTTGGAAATAGAGGGAACCAACCTGGGCAAGTATTATGTTACTTTCGTCAGGCGTCTGCATCAAATTGCCCAGTCTCTCTGTGTTGATTTGTCTCAAGGAAACCAGAAACATCTTAAGCCTTTACATCTTGAGTTAGTTCTGACATTGTTGCAACCGAAAACAGTGCAATAAGAAGACATCTCTCATAAATAATATGCATGTAGTTTGAAAGATATAGCTCATGACAATAAAAGCGTATGGCATCAGGTGGCAGTCTTGCAACACTAGACGCCGATGACGTTGCATAAGGAGCGGAGCTATGCTTAAAATCTGCCTCGTGAACAGACCATCACCCTATCTGTATTGACTCTGAGAGGGAGTACCCCAAGAGGTACATTTGAAAACCACAATCTCCTAATAATTGCCAAGCAATCTGGTTGTAGTTAGAAAATGGGGAGGGGGTCGGAAATGTTGACTGTGGGTGTTTGTGAATGTACATTTGTATGTGTTCCCACATTTATATAAACATTTAGATGACGTTTTGTAGGGCACCGTTACACTTTTATATACAGTATATATCATATTAAAGTATAATAGGTTTTTCGAGAAACGTTTTTCCATTAACTTCTAACTACGCATTAAGTTAGCAGTTTTAAGAGACATACTTGGTTGATTGGAGAACTTTCATAGTGGCTACCTACTCGAGGCAGGAATATTACGCTGGCTTTCTCCGAAGATAGCAAGAGTACAAGAAGTTAATTAAAAAACTTTTAAATTAGTTTTAGAATGACTAAACCTCATGGTAAGGGCTCTAAATTAACACTTTAATTTTCATAGTCTTTGTTGAACGATTTTGGAAGGTGACATAAAAAACAATTATATTATGAATCAACAGGAATTTCTTTTTATATCATTAATTACTCAAAATAGCTGACATTCAAGAAAAAACATAAAGAATACATTGCTTAAGTGTGAAACTTTAGTACAAAAAAATTCTAAAAAAAAGTTTTCCAGAGAGAGAGAGAGAGAGAGAGAGAGAGAGAGAGAGAGAGAGAGAGAGAGAGAGAGAGATAATATATTTATATGTAATATGTAAGTTAAATCTATGGAAATTGCGTACACTGAGTTTCAACGGTAAAAGTCTTTGGAAGTAGATAGAAATAGAAGTTTGAAATGATAATGTGAGAATATTAACTATGAAAATATTAATACATCAAAATAGTTTACCAGATATATGAACATTGATTACTGCAAACAGGAAAGACCATTAAAAAATAACAACCGTAGGAGAAGCCATGTATAATATTCAGAAACTGATATCCGATTGGAGACTTTTCAAACCTTCAAATCATAAGATGATGAAGTTTTGGTATTGAAAGAGAATTACCAAGGAATTTACCTTTATTAATTAATTGTTATATTCTCTCTTTGAATAGGCATATAGAATAAGAATATTCACATCTACATAAAATATTAAAGTCTGGTAAATACATGTTAATCCTCTAGGAAGCTCTAAATCAGATATATAAATCGTAAGTTTCTGAAGACATACCAAAATGCTATGATCCCTTATTGCTCTTTAATGCACGCTCGCGTGCGCGCACCTCCCTCCCCCCACAAACACAAACACAAACAAAAACAAATACACATACAAACAGGCAAAAAAAAAAAAAACACACAGACGCTATTGCTTTATAAATATATATATATATGTATATATATATATATATATATATATATATATATGTATATATATATATATATATATACATATATATATATATATATATATATATATATATATATATATATATATATATATATACATATATATATATATATATATATATATATATATATATATATATATATATATATATATATATTTATATATATATAGATATATACATATATATATATATATATATATATATAAATATATATATATATATATATATATATATATCTATATCTATATATATATATATATATATATATCTATATATATATATATATATATATATATATATATATATATATATATATATATATATATATATATATATATATATATATATACATATATATATATATATATATATATATATATATATATATATATATATATATATATATGTGTGTGTGTGTGTATATATATATTGGGGAAAGAGATATGTAAATTCAAAATAAAATAAACTGCAATGTTAAGAATTTTAACTTTCTTTCTAGGAATTTATGTCTGTTTTAGGGATAAACTGTATACTAAACAAAGACAAGGAATCAGACTTTGTGGTGTTCAAAGCACAAAGAAGAATAAACTCAAAACATCTTTTTTCTCTATTTTTTTTTTAATTGTGTATAAATTCCAATTATATACCTCAAATTATGGATAAGAAGCCAAAAACGTGAGCTGTATGAACAAATGTATCTTTACTGTTATACAATAAATGAAAGATATTAAATCTATTTTGGCAATGAAACAAACTTTCGTGTTAGTGAAAGTTACGGATTCCAAAAATACAAATATCAAGTAGGTATATATATATATATATATATATATATATATATATATATATATATATATATATATATATATATATATTTATATATATATATATATATATATATATATATATATATATATATATATATATATATACATATATATATATATATATATATATATATATATATATATATATATATATATATATATATATATATATATATATATATATATATATATATATATATATATATATGTATATATATATATCAATCATGGATGTTTCGTGGCGTCACAGATTATTTGAAAGGTGAAGAAATAGTTATGCAAATGAGGTGCTATAATTTTGAAAAGGAAACCATCGAAGGTTTTGCAAAGACAATTGTAGTTTTTGATGTTTCATGAATGTATTTGGGTACTTCCACGCCGTTTCTAAGGTATATCAGTGATTTTAGAAATTTCTTATTTAATTTTTTGGGGGATACTTCTGTGATTGGTTTAGGAAATATGTACCTGAATTAAATATTCCTGTTAATGATACATTACTATATTGAATAATGCGTACACTCGGTTTCTTTTAACACTAAATGAAACGAAAGCGGATGATATCTTTTGGTAGGATACATTAATAATTGACCAGCTACTTCTTTACGGAGACACTGAAATTTGAATGAATTAATCCGGTAAAAAGAAGGAAAAGAAATTCAATCAGGGTCTTTATTTTTTCTCTACGTTACTGTGATATTTTTTTTCTTTTTTTTCTTTTCTTTTTTGACTATAATACATATTTTGCCTTTCATAATATATCCTTTAATGAAAATGCATGTAGGCGGGTTATTATGGTGCTGTCGCCTACAAAAATTTTATAGAAAATGTTAAAAGAAAAAAAAAAGAAAAACATAAAATTTTATAATAAAGTTACAAGTGCCTTATGTTATGAACGCTATCCTCAATAAATTGTCATTAATATTCATCAATTGGAGAAGACGTGAAAAACCAAACTCTATCGCTCTGGGTAGTGTTTTTGTACTGTTACTTCTCATACTGTATACACATGATATGTGGTTAGGCCTAGAAAAAAGAGTTTGTAGCATATGCATATGATGCTGCATTCGTTGCATCAATTTTATCTCCTGAACACAGATCTGTGGTTGCTGAATACCTCATTAGAGATATAGCTAAAATTAATGCATTGTGCAAATTATGGGGCATGAAGAAGAATTCTAACCAAAATCAAAGTATGATTATAAGTAGGTCAAGAACAGTGGCTTCTCAACATTTGAAGCTCAGCATTGATATGTTTCTTTAACTTTCTATGACTCTTTTAAGATTTTGATTCTCGACAGCAAATTTACCTTCAAGAATCACATTAGTCTATCCCTTCTTTAATTGCCCAGAAATTTCGTCTATTGAGAAAGTATTTTAAGAATTTTCGTGATCAGTCTATTAAGACGCATTTTAATTCTTTCATTCTGCCTTGTTTCGAGTATTGTTCTTCTCTCTGATCTTCAGCTGCAGATTCTCATCTTAATTTGTTGGACAGGAACTTGCGGTCTATTAAACTTCTTCTCCATGATCTAGATAATAATCTCTGCCACCGGCGTTTAATTAGTTCATTGTGCATTTTGCATAAGATTTTTCTTAATTATGATCATCCTTTACATAGAGATCTTCCCAGACAGTTACATCCTGTTCGTTATACTAGGCATGCATTTAAAACAAATAGTCAGGACTTCATCATTAGGCTCAATACTACTCAGTATTCTAGAAGCTTTATTCCAGCTGTGATCATGTTGTGGAATGATATTTCTAATCATGTAGTTTAATCGGTAAAGCTTCATAAGTACAGGATTGCATCAAATATTTCTATGGTGAAGAGATTGTCATAAGTCTGTTTTATATTTAATAAATGAAATATGTGGTTTTGTATTATTACTGTTTTTAAAGAAG
Source organism: Palaemon carinicauda (assembly GCF_036898095.1). Lineage (NCBI taxonomy): Eukaryota > Metazoa > Arthropoda > Malacostraca > Decapoda > Palaemonidae > Palaemon > Palaemon carinicauda. The sequence goes on from NC_090734.1 coordinate 40,385,100, forward strand.
TTTATACCAATTGTTTATTATTTCTCATATCGTTTATTCATTTCCTTATTTCATTTCCTAACTGTGTTATTTTTTTCCCGTTGTAACCCTTTAGCTTATTGCATCTTCCTTTTACAACTAGGGTTTTAGCTTGCCTAGTAACAATAAAAAAAGGATAATAACAATCTACCGGGTACTATTTTCTTTCAAATCGTATATGATGTATTTACTTTCAGAAAAATTTTCTTCGAATGCTAGTTTATAAATACAAAATTTACTTAAATCTTGAAACTAAGATGCAGGGCACAGGCTGGAAATCTAGGAAAATATTTATAATAAAAAGTACATATATAAAATTATGAACTATTCAAATTCAAAGACTATGAAACCATGTCGCAATTGTATAATAAATAAAAGAATGATATGAAAAATAATTTTATTGTAAAATCAGGTCTAAAATTATAATTAATATATACCCATGTAGATACTAACAAGAAAACAGTTCAAGTATTCTATCAGAAATGCATATTCAACCTATTAAAAACACATGAAATACAAATAAAAGCCTTATATAATTACCACGTGCATTCCAACAATAAGCATACCTACTTATTTACACACAAAACTCACACACATATCTACCGGAACACAAACACACTCATATATTTGGTACGAGGCCATGTTACTCTATGTTTATCATGAATACACAATGGAAAAATTGATTAGCATTTTCTCATCTATCATTTATGGTAAACGTGTGTTTCAAATAATTTCATCAATACTTCGTCTTTTCTTCCTTCCATGCTCCGATTGTAATCTCGTAGTACCCATTCTGTTATTTCTCTGGTCCATATATCATTTCCATATATATATATATATATATATATATATATATATATATATATATATATATATATATATATATATATATATATATATATATATATTTATAAATCAAGCTTTGTATCTTTAAATCTAATTATAAGTGAAGCTTATCTAATTAGTTTATGAATTAGAGCTATTTCATTAATCACAGCAACTTAGTTCATTCTTATGACTTAGATAGTAATATCTTAAGATATATGGGGTATTGATGGTGCTATGAGTTTTATATGCTTTACTAACGGAAATACTGTTCATGAAATTTAACAATTAAAAGTTCCCTGAGACCGTGTCAAGAATACTCAAAATTGTAGGACTTGATATGTAGTTTGGGAATCCCGTTCCTCACTAAGGGAACAATGATGCCATTCTATTAACTCTCTCTCTCTCTCTCTCTCTCTCTCTCTCTCTCTCTCTCTCTCTCTCTCTCTCTCTCTCTTTTGTCAATAGATGACAGGAACCCGTAAATCTTCTGCCCTCTTTAAAGGTTCCTTCTATAACATTGGGTCGATGGCAACAAATCCTATTCCTGGATGAAGACAAGAATTGTACATGTGACCACAGGAAGGCCCAATCTATGACGTCGGGCATTCCTTGCTCCATACTTGACTCTTGATGCTAGACTGGACATGACTGAAACGTTGCTACAAACCTCCTACCTTTATAAGGTGGATTTTGGGGCATTTCCTAAAATAGGGGTTTGTCTTAAAAAGACTGCTGCCCTCATGATTGGAATTCTAGCGATACACTTCACCCTGTAGGTATTTGGTATTTATCAGTCTTGGGCCCACGTTACCGTTGGAAAAAAAAATTTGTTTCTCGATACTGCTGTGTTTATAAATTTTTATGCCAGCCCACCTTCGTTCCGTTTTCCTTTTGGCTTACTTGTAATAGATCAAAATGGCTTACTTTACAAAACACAATATAAACATGTTAACCACTTCGGTTTGCCTGTCTCTACTAATATGTATATTTTAACATATATTGTACTACATGAATTCCATACATGCTCGTGCACCGTAACTGTTTTGATTGTTATCTTTCCTCTCGCTCCTCCCTGCACTGTTAATGAACATGTTATTCTATTCTATTTTATTCATTTCTTATCACTGTCGAAATTTTATTTCATTTATATGGTGCCTATCATATATTCACAAGTAGTATATTCATTATTTGCGTCTCTTACTATTTATAAAATCACTTATTCTCCTTGGACTTTTTTTTTTAAATTTATATTTCCATCTCTTAGTCCGGAGTCAGTTTCTTCTGTGACGGGTTGAGAGAGGGTTGTGAACTCAAAGGCAGGATGCAATCAACTGAGTTGTTTATTAAGGAACACTCTCCTTTATATACAAAACCTCAAGGCAACAGGACATAACATGTTCGAGAGACAGACAATATTACAGAGCAAAACCGGAGACATGATCATTCAGGTTCTTTTTAGTGCGAGGGAAGAGCGCAGATACAAGCATAATATATACAAAATAATTATGTACAATTGTGTGACAGACGGTTGGTACATGGCTCCCCCCCTAAAAATGACATACTGTACATGTTGAATAGGGCGCCCTGATCTAGAGAGGTGAACTGTAGGCGGGTCATCTGGCAGAAGATAAGCAGGTTTTAGACGATCAATGGAGACCCAGTCTTCTTTGCCCCGAATGTTTAGTAAGAATGCTTTCGGACTGCGTCGGATCACAAGGAAAGGGCCCGTGTAAGGGGGCGTTAGTGGTGGCTTGCTACTGTCGTTGCGCAGGAAGACGTGCGTTGCAGAGTGCAAGTCCGTTGGTATGTGATGCTTCGCTGGGGACTTGTAAGTCTGGCGGCACGCAGTAAATTTTCCCACGACGTGACGTATGCGCTGGAGATCGTCGGAGGAGGTTGTAGAAGGAAAAACTTCGGCAGGGACGACCAACGGGTCGCCATACACCATTTCAGCTACCAAGACGTCGAGGGCATCTTTAGGAGTGGTCCTTAGTCCCAGGAGGACCCAGGGAAGCTGAGTAAACTAGTTGCAATCCTTGCAGCGGGACATCAAAGCTGCTTTGAGAGTGGGATGAAAACGTTCAACCATTCCATTGGCAGCGGGGTTGTAGGCCGTTGTCTGATGTAGGGTGATGCCTAGGAGATTCGCTAATGACATCCACAATTGAGAGGTGAAAGTGGTTCCCCTGTCAGAAGTAATATGCTCAGGGATACTGAATCTTAAAATCCATCCAGAGAGTAAGGCAGATGTACATGAGGCGACGTTGCAGTTTCCATGGGAATGGCTTCAGGCCAACGAGTGAAGCGGTCGATGACGGTAAAAAGGTAACGATGTCCTTGTGATATGGGTAACGGGCCTACAACGTCGATGTGAATGTGTGCGAAATGACGCTGAGGTTGAGGAAAGGTGCCCACTCCTGAATCCGTGTGTCGATGTACTTTGGAAGTCTGGCAAGAAGTACAGGCGCGGACCCAATCCTTAGCATCCTTAGAAATGCCGTGCCAAATGAACTTTGCCTTCAGCAGCTGTGCAGTAGAACGGCACGAGGGATGTGAAAGGCCGTGAATGAAATCAAACACCTGTCGGCGAATGGGATCAGGAATCCAAGGTCGCGGTCTACCAGTACTGACGTCACAGAGGAGAGTGGTGTTGGAGTCTTCGTGGGGAAAGTCTTCCCAACGGAGGGACGTGCAGGCTGTCCTACAAGCTTGATACTCTGGATCCTGTCGTTGGGCTTCAGCCAGGGCGTTGTAATCCAATCCCCGTTGAACGGCAGCCAACGTGTTTCTTGACAGGGCATCGGCAACGGGATTCATTTTCCCAGGGACGTATTGGAGGGTGCAATTGTATTCAACCACGGCGGAGAGATGTCGGCGTTGATGGGCGGACCAGGCGTCAGACTGTCGAGTGAAGGCGTGCACCAGAGGCATGTGGTCTGTGCGAATGACGAAGGGCGTACCTTCTAAGAAACGGCGAAAGTGACGGACAGCCAAGTGCACCACCAGCAATTCTCGATCGAAGGTAGAATAACCCGATTCTGCCTTGGACAGTTTTCTGCTGAAGAAGACCACCTGCTCGAGTACTGCACCAATAGCGACGTCGCTGGCATCGGTGGAGAGAAGGAGAGGGGCGTGTGGGATAGGAAAAGTGAGAGCCGCAGCAGTTGATAGGGCCTTCTTTGCATTGCAGAAGGCTGGTTCTTGAAGGGGACCCCACTTCAGGTCCTTTGGCTTGCCCTTGAGGGAGGCGTAGAGGGGAGCAAGAGTGGCGGCAATGGCTGGCAGAAAACGGTGATAATAGTTGATCATGCCCAAGAATTCCTGCAGAGCTTTGACGGTCGAGGGCGCGGGGAAGTTCTGAACGGCGGCTACCTTCTCAGGGAGGGGATGGACTCCTTCAGGAGTGATACGGTGCCCTAAGAACGACACTTCGTTGGCGCCAAAGGTACACTTGTCATACCGGACTACAAGGCCGTTTTGTTGCAGGCGGTCGAGCACGATGCGCAGGTGACGGAGGTGTTCCTATTTTGAGGAGGAGAACACAAGTATGTCGTCCACATAACATACACAGAAAGGGAGGTCCCCTAAGATGCAATCCATGAGACGTTGAAACGTTGCCCCAGCATTACGAAGGCCTAAACAGGAGTAATTGAAGGTGTATGTACGAAACGGAGTGGTGATGGCGGTCATGGGGATGTCTTCTGGGTTCATAGGCACCTGATAATACCCCTTCAGGAGGTCGAGCGTAGAGAAAACCTTCGCTTTTTGCAGGTAGGAGGTCACGTCAGCGATGTTTGGGAGGAGTTAGTGATCCGGTTCTGTTTGCATGTTCAGGCGCCTGTAATCCCCGCACGGACGGAGGGAGCCGTCTTTCTTCAGAACGATGTGTAAGGGTGACGACCATGGGCTGGAGGCCTTTTGGCAAAGGCCCATTTCCTCCATTTCGGTGAACGTCTGTTTGGCGGCTGCCAATCTTTCCGGTGCCAGACGTCTGAATTTTGCGAAGACTGGGGGTCCCGTCGTCTTGATATGGTGATAAATACCGTGCTTGGCAGGAACCGTGGGCGTTTGGCGAAGTTATGGACGGAAAACTTCCGGGTACGACGTGAGGAGGTTTGTGTAGGCATCCGTTGGTGCGCTGATGTGGAGAGCGAGGTTAGAGGGGGCGGGTTGAAGAGGTGTCGACAAGTACGAGTCTGCGTTGACCAATCGTCGGTGGGCGACATCGACTAGAAGGTGGAAATGAGAGAGGAAATCCGCACCGAGGATTGGCATTGTGACGTCAGCAACGAGAAACTTCCAATTGAATTTACCGTTTCCGAACGATAATGTGAGGTTCTCGTAACCGTAGGTGGGTATCGCAGCTCTGTTGGCAGCTACCAAGTGGACGTCGGCAGATGTAGACAGACTACGTCGTGCCTTGAAGAGTTTCCTTGGCAAAAGAGAACGACAAGCACCCGTGTCTACCAAAAATCGCTCGCCCGTTCCTGCATCCTGTAAAAAGAAAAGATTAGAAACATGGGAGGCCACCGCCACAAGCGATGGCCTACTTACACGTTTTTTGGCCACTGACAATCCTTGGCACATTTCTTCGCGGTTGCCCCGAATCTGAAGTGGTAGTAGCAAAACTGCGGCGGATGGGAGGTAGTAAGTGGCTGTAGAAGTCGTTCGTTGTAGCGCGAGCGATTGGTGGGTGGTGGGCGGCTTTTTCGCCGCTTCGGCACGTCACGGGGTAGGCGTGTATGTCCTACGGCATTCATGTCAGCTTCAGTTGACGTTGAATAGGCATCCTCGTCGTCAGGGGTGAAGGCGTTGATGGAGGTCTTGAAGTGGCTGTCCATAAGGGCGTCGGCTTTGGTCATCAAGTCCTTTATGGGTAAACTATCGACATCGGGTATGGCAGCGCGTACAGGTTCGGGTAAACGGCGTATCCAAAGGGCACGAAGTAGGTTCACCTCACGAGGAGAG
>NC_090734.1:40400913-40408413 GCF_036898095.1 Palaemon carinicauda
ATCTTTACTGTTATACAATAAATGAAAGATATTAAATCTATTTTGGCAATGAAACAAACTTTCGTGTTAGTGAAAGTTACGGATTCCAAAAATACAAATATCAAGTAGGTATATATATATATATATTATATATATATATATATATATATATATATATATATATATATATATATATATATATATATATATTATATATATATATATATAATATATATATATATATATATATATATATATATATATATACATATATATATATATGTATATATATATATATATATATATATATATATATATATATATATATATATATATATATATATATATATATATATATATATATATATATATGTATATATATATCAATCATGGATGTTTCGTGGCGTCACAGATTATTTGAAAGGTGAAGAAATAGTTATGCAAATGAGGTGCTATAATTTTGAAAAGGAAACCATCGAAGGTTTTGCAAAGACAATTGTAGTTTTTGATGTTTCATGAATGTATTTGGGTACTTCCACGCCGTTTCTAAGGTATATCAGTGATTTTAGAAATTTCTTATTTAATTTTTTTGGGGGATACTTCCTGTGATTGGTTTAGGAAATATGTACCTGAATTAAATATTCCTGTTAATGATACATTACTATATTGAATAATGCTGTACACTCGGTTTCTTTTAACACTAAATGAAACGAAAGCGGATGATATCTTTTGGTAGGATACATTAATAATTGACCAGCTACTTCTTTACGGAGACACTGAAATTTGAATGAATTAATCCGGTAAAAAGAAGGAAAAGAAATTCAATCAGGGTCTTTATTTTTTCTCTACGTTACTGTGATATTTTTTTTCTTTTTTTTTTCTTTTCTTTTTTGACTATAATACATATTTTGCCTTTCATAATATATCCTTTAATGAAAATGCATGTAGGCGGGTTATTATGGTGCTGTCGCCTACAAAAATTTTATAGAAAATGTTAAAAGAAAAAAAAAAGAAAAACATAAAATTTTTATAATAAAGTTACAAGTGCCTTATGTTATGAACGCTATCCTCAATAAATTGTCATTAATATTCATCAATTGGAGAAGACGTGAAAAACCAAACTCTATCGCTCTGGGTAGTGTTTTTGTACTGTTACTTCTCATACTGTATACACATGATATGTGGTTAGGCCTAGAAAAAAGAGTTTGTAGCATATGCATATGATGCTGCATTCGTTGCATCAATTCTATCTCCTGACACAGATCTGTGGTTGCTGAATACCTCATTAGAGATATAGCTAAAATTAATGCATTGTGCAAATTATGGGGCATGAAGAAGAATTCTAACCAAAATCAAAGTATGATTATAAGTAGGTCAAGAACAGTGGCTTCTCAACATTTGAAGCTCAGCATTGATATGTTTCTTTAACTTTCTATGACTCTTTTAAGATTTTGATTCTCGACAGCAAATTTACCTTCAAGAATCACATTAGTCTATCCCTTCTTTAATTGCCCAGAAATTTCGTCTATTGAGAAAGTATTTTAAGAATTTTCGTGATCAGTCTATTAAGACGCATTTTAATTCTTTCATTCTGCCTTGTTTCGAGTATTGTTCTTCTCTCTGATCTTCAGCTGCAGATTCTCATCTTAATTTGTTGGACAGGAACTTGCGGTCTATTAAACTTCTTCTCCATGATCTAGATAATAATCTCTGCCACCGGCGTTTAATTAGTTCATTGTGCATTTTGCATAAGATTTTTCTTAATTATGATCATCCTTTACATAGAGATCTTCCCAGACAGTTACATCCTGTTCGTTATACTAGGCATGCATTTAAAACAAATAGTCAGGACTTCATCATTAGGCTCAATACTACTCAGTATTCTAGAAGCTTTATTCCAGCTGTGATCATGTTGTGGAATGATATTTCTAATCATGTAGTTTAATCGGTAAAGCTTCATAAGTACAGGATTGCATCAAATATTTCTATGGTGAAGAGATTGTCATAAGTCTGTTTTATATTTAATAAATGAAATATGTGTTTTTGTATTATTACTGTTTTTAAAGAAGTTTATACCAATTGTTTATTATTTCTCATATCGTTTATTCATTTCCTTATTTCATTTCCTAACTGTGTTATTTTTTTCCCGTTGTAACCCTTTGGCTTATTGCATCTTCATTTTACAACTAGGGTTTTAGCTTGCCTAGTAACAATAAAAAAAAGGATAATAACAATCTACCGGGTACTATTTTCTTTCAAATCGTATATGATGTATTTACTTTCAGAAAAATTTTCTTCGAATGCTAGTTTATAAATACAAAATTTACTTAAATCTTGAAACTAAGATGCAGGGCACAGGCTGGAAATCTAGGAAAATATTTATAATAAAAAGTACATATATAAAATTATGAACTATTCAAATTCAAAGACTATGAAACCATGTCGCAATTGTATAATAAATAAAAGAATGATATGAAAAATAATTTTATTGTAAAATCAGGTCTAAAATTATAATTAATATATACCCATGTAGATACTAACAAGAAAACAGTTCAAGTATTCTATCAGAAATGCATATTCAACCTATTAAAAACACATGAAATACAAATAAAAGCCTTATATAATTACCACGTGCATTCCAACAATAAGCATACCTACTTATTTACACACAAAACTCACACACATATCTACCGGAACACAAACACACTCATATATTTGGTACGAGGCCATGTTACTCTATGTTTATCATGAATACACAATGGAAAAATTGATTAGCATTTTCTCATCTATCATTTATGGTAAACGTGTGTTTCAAATAATTTCATCAATACTTCGTCTTTTCTTCCTTCCATGCTCCGATTGTAATCTCGTAGTACCCATTCTGTTATTTCTCTGGTCCATATATCATTTCCATATATATATATATATATATATATATATATATATATTTATAAATCAAGCTTTGTATCTTTAAATCTAATTATAAGTGAAGCTTATCTAATTAGTTTATGAATTAGAGCTATTTCATTAATCACAGCAACTTAGTTCATTCTTATGACTTAGATAGTAATATCTTAAGATATATGGGGTATTGATGGTGCTATGAGTTTTATATGCTTTACTAACGGAAATACTGTTCATGAAATTTAACAATTAAAAGTTCCCTGAGACCGTGTCAAGAATACTCAAAATTGTAGGACTTGATATGTAGTTTGGGAATCCCGTTCCTCACTAAGGGAACAATGATGCCATTCTATTAACTCTCTCTCTCTCTCTCTCTCTCTCTCTCTCTCTCTCTCTCTCTCTCTCTCTTTTGTCAATAGATGACAGGAACCCGTAAATCTTCTGCCCTCTTTAAAGGTTCCTTCTATAACATTGGGTCGATGGCAACAAATCCTATTCCTGGATGAAGACAAGAATTGTACATGTGACCACAGGAAGGCCCAATCTATGACGTCGGGCATTCCTTGCTCCATACTTGACTCTTGATGCTAGACTGGACATGACTGAAACGTTGCTACAAACCTCCTACCTTTATAAGGTGGATTTTGGGGCATTTCCTAAAATAGGGGTTTGTCTTAAAAAGACTGCTGCCCTCATGATTGGAATTCTAGCGATACACTTCACCCTGTAGGTATTTGGTATTTATCAGTCTTGGGCCCACGTTACCGTTGGAAAAAAAAATTTGTTTCCCGATACTGCTGTGTTTATAAATTTTTATGCCAGCCCACCTTCGTTCCGTTTTCCTTTTGGCTTACTTGTAATAGATCAAAATGGCTTACTTTACAAAACACAATATAAACATGTTAACCACTTCGGTTTGCCTGTCTCTACTAATATGTATATTTTAACATATATTGTACTACATGAATTCCATACATGCTCGTGCACCGTAACTGTTTTGATTGTTATCTTTCCTCTCGCTCCTCCCTGCACTGTTAATGAACATGTTATTCTATTCTATTTTATTCATTTCTTATCACTGTCGAAATTTTATTTCATTTATATGGTGCCTATCATATATTCACAAGTAGTATATTCATTATTTGCGTCTCTTACTATTTATAAAATCACTTATTCTCCTTGGACTTTTTTTTTTTTAAATTTATATTTCCATCTCTTAGTACGGAGTCAGTTTCTTCTGTGACGGGTTGAGAGAGGGTTGTGAACTCAAAGGCAGGATGCAATCAACTGAGTTGTTTATTAAGGAACACTCTCCTTTATATACAAAACCTCAAGGCAACAGGACATAACATGTTCGAGAGACAGACAATATTACAGAGCAAAACCGGAGACATGATCATTCAGGTTCTTTTTAGTGCGAGGGAAGAGCGCAGATACAAGCATAATATATACAAAATAATTATGTACAATTGTGTGACAGACGTTGGTACATGGCTCCCCCCCCTAAAAATGACATACTGTACATGTTGAATAGGGCGCCCTGATCTAGAGAGGTGAACTGTAGGCGGGTCATCTGGCAGAAGATAAGCAGGTTTTAGACGATCAATGGAGACCCAGTCTTCTTTGCCCCGAATGTTTAGTAAGAATGCTTTCGGACTGCGTCGGATCACAAGGAAAGGGCCCGTGTAAGGGGGCGTTAGTGGTGGCTTGCTACTGTCGTTGCGCAGGAAGACGTGCGTTGCAGAGTGCAAGTCCGTTGGTATGTGATGCTTCGCTGGGGGACTTGTAAGTCTGGCGGCACGCAGTAAATTTTCCCACGACGTGACGTATGCGCTGGAGATCGTCGGAGGAGGTTGTAGAAGGAAAAACTTCGGCAGGGACGACCAACGGGTCGCCATACACCATTTCAGCTACCAAGACGTCGAGGGCATCTTTAGGAGTGGTCCTTAGTCCCAGGAGGACCCAGGGAAGCTGAGTAAACTAGTTGCAATCCTTGCAGCGGGACATCAAAGCTGCTTTGAGAGTGGGATGAAAACGTTCAACCATTCCATTGGCAGCGGGGGTTGTAGGCCATTGTCTGATGTAGGGTGATGCCTAGGAGATTCGCTAATGACGTCCACAATTGAGAGGTGAAAGTGGTTCCCCTGTCAGAAGTAATATGCTCAGGGATACTGAATCTTAAAATCCATCCAGAGAGTAAGGCAGATGTACATGAGGCGACGTTGCAGTTTCCATGGGAATGGCTTCAGGCCAACGAGTGAAGCGGTCGATGACGGTAAAAAGGTAACGATGTCCTTGTGATATGGGTAACGGGCCTACAACGTCGATGTGAATGTGTGCGAAATGACGCTGAGGTTGAGGAAAGGTGCCCACTCCTGAATCCGTGTGTCGATGTACTTTGGAAGTCTGGCAAGAAGTACAGGCACGGACCCAATCCTTAGCATCCTTAGAAATGCCGTGCCAAATGAACTTTGCCTTCAGCAGCTGTGCAGTAGAACGGCACGAGGGATGTGAAAGGCCGTGAATGAAATCAAACACCTGTCGGCGAATGGGATCAGGAATCCAAGGTCGCGGTCTACCAGTACTGACGTCACAGAGGAGAGTGGTGTTGGAGTCTTCGTGGGGAAAGTCTTCCCAACGGAGGGACGTGCAGGCTGTCCTACAAGCTTGATACTCTGGATCCTGTCGTTGGGCTTCAGCCAGGGCGTTGTAATCCAATCCCCGTTGAACGGCAGCCAACGTGTTTCTTGACAGGGCATCGGCAACGGGATTCATTTTCCCAGGGACGTATTGGAGGGTGCAATTGTATTCAACCACGGCGGAGAGATGTCGGCGTTGATGGGCGGACCAGGCGTCAGACTGTCGAGTGAAGGCGTGCACCAGAGGCATGTGGTCTGTGCGAATGACGAAGGGCGTACCTTCTAAGAAACGGCGAAAGTGACGGACAGCCAAGTGCACCACCAGCAATTCTCGATCGAAGGTAGAATAACCCCGATTCTGCCTTGGACAGTTTTCTGCTGAAGAAGACCACCTGCTCGAGTACTGCACCAATAGCGACGTCGCTGGCATCGGTGGAGAGAAGGAGAGGGGCGTGTGGGATAGGAAAAGTGAGAGCCGCAGCAGTTGATAGGGCCTTCTTTGCATTGCAGAAGGCTGGTTCTTGAAGGGGACCCCACTTCAGGTCCTTTGGCTTGCCCTTGAGGGAGGCGTAGAGGGGAGCAAGAGTGGCGGCAATGGCTGGCAGAAAACGGTGATAATAGTTGATCATGCCCAAGAATTCCTGCAGAGCTTTGACGGTCGAGGGCGCGGGGAAGTTCTGAACGGCGGCTACCTTCTCAGGGAGGGGATGGACTCCTTCAGGAGTGATACGGTGCCCTAAGAACGACACTTCGTTGGCGCCAAAGGTACACTTGTCATACCGGACTACAAGGCCGTTTTGTTGCAGGCGGTCGAGCACGATGCGCAGGTGACGGAGGTGTTCCTATTTTGAGGAGGAGAACACAAGTATGTCGTCCACATAACATACACAGAAAGGGAGGTCCCCTAAGATGCAATCCATGAGACGTTGAAACGTTGCCCCAGCATTACGAAGGCCTAAACAGGAGTAATTGAAGGTGTATGTACGAAACGGAGTGGTGATGGCGGTCATGGGGATGTCTTCTGGGTTCATAGGCACCTGATAATACCCCTTCAGGAGGTCGAGCGTAGAGAAAACCTTCGCTTTTTGCAGGTAGGAGGTCACGTCAGCGATGTTTGGGAGGAGTTAGTGATCCGGTTCTGTTTGCATGTTCAGGCGCCTGTAATCCCCGCACGGACGGAGGGAGCCGTCTTTCTTCAGAACGATGTGTAAGGGTGACGACCATGGGCTGGAGGCCTTTTGGCAAAGGCCCATTTCCTCCATTTCGGTGAACGTCTGTTTGGCGGCTGCCAATCTTTCCGGTGCCAGACGTCTGAATTTTGCGAAGACTGGGGGTCCCGTCGTCTTGATATGGTGATAAATACCGTGCTTGGCAGGAACCGTGGGCGTTTGGCGAAGTTATGGACGGAAAACTTCCGGGTACGACGTGAGGAGGTTTGTGTAGGCATCCGTTGGTGCGCTGATGTGGAGAGCGAGGTTAGAGGGGGCGGGTTGAAGAGGTGTCGACAAGTACGAGTCTGCGTTGACCAATCGTCGGTGGGCGACATCGACTAGAAGGTGGAAATGAGAGAGGAAATCCGCACCGAGGATTGGCATTGTGACGTCAGCAACGAGAAACTTCCAATTGAATTTACCGTTTCCGAACGATAATGTGAGGTTCTCGTAACCGTAGGTGGGTATCGCAGCTCTGTTGGCAGCTACCAAGTGGACGTCGGCAGATGTAGACAGACTACGTCGTGCCTTGAAGAGTTTCCTTGGCAAAAGAGAACGACAAGCACCCGTGTCTACCAAAAATCGCTCGCCCGTTCCTGCATCCTGTAAAAAGAAAAGATTAGAAACATGGGAGGCCACCGCCACAAGCGATGGCCTACTTACACGTTTTTTGGCCACTGACAATCCTTGGCACATTTCTTCGCGGTTGCCCCGAATCTGAAGTGGTAGTAGCAAAACTGCGGCGGATGGGAGGTAGTAAGTGGCTG
>NC_090734.1:40418325-40428325 GCF_036898095.1 Palaemon carinicauda
ACTTGCTCAGAGCTGGAATAAAATTCATAAAATACTATGTAGTATTGAGCTTCATTATGGAGAATGCCTGACTATTAGATTTAACTGCATGCCAAGTAATACGAACATGATGGAATTGTCCAGGAAGATCGAAATGTGAAGGATGGTCATAACTATGAGAAATCTTATGCAACAAACATAGTAAACTGATTAAACGACAGTGCCAAATGTTAATATCTAGATCAGGAATAAAAGAAATTAAATAGGCCGTGAGTTCCCGTCCAACAAATTAAGATAAGAATCAGTAGCTGCAGACTAGACAGGAGAACAATGCCGAAACAAGGTATAATGAAAGAATTGAAACACTTATTCAGAATAGATTGATCATAGAAATTCTTAAAAGAATTTCTCCATAAGCCAATTTGTTGTGCTTTTCAAGAAGAGATGGGCCTAATCTGTTTCTCAAAAGTAAATTGGTTGTCGAGAATCACACCTATAATTTTAAGTCACATAAAGTTAAAGAAACATTATCAATGCAGAGATCAGGATGTTAAGGAGCCACTGTCCTTCACCTACTCACAATCATACTTTGAGATTTGTTAGGATTCAACTTCATACCACATAATTTGCACCATGCACTAATTTTAGCTTGATCTCTATTAAGGGATTCAGCAACCTCATATCTATATTCAGGATATGAAATTGATGTAAAGAAAGTACTATCATCTGCATATGCAACATACTTGTTTTCTAGGCTAAGTCCCATGTGATATATATATTGTAAGAAAAGTAATGTGCCAAGAATACTGCCCTGTGGAACACAAGACATCACATTCTTATACACACTATGGTGTTCTTCAACCACAACCCTTTAAGATATATTATTCAAAAATTCAATAATAATGCAAAGAAACAACCCAGCCACCCCCGACTGTTCGAGTTTTAAAACAGGGACCTCATGATTAACACGATCAAAGGCAGCACTAGAATCAAGGCCAATCATGCAAACTTCCTGACCAGTATCAACGGTTTTCTCTAGAACATTGTAGATTGTAAGAAGGGAATCATATGCTCCAAGGCATTTACGAAAACCAAATTGCAAACTATGGAACATATGATTTCCTTCAGCAAACCTATTAGGACGTTTTGCCAAAAGACATTAACAAACTTTATATAATATGGGAGTTATGGACACTGGGCACTGATCAATTGGACTTGAGCTACCACAAACATATATACATAGCTCATAATCTTACTAACTTGTGCAAAATAACAGATAACTACGGAGCTAAGAAATCTACAGTGTATAAAAAACTAGGGAATAACATCATTTGGGTCTATACTTCTGTGAGCATCAAGGTACATCAACAGCTTTAATTTCACGGGATCAAAAAGCTAAACTAGCTACTTTAGCTTTAAGAAAACAGGAATGAGGGAATTCGAGTTTTTTATTACTGTCAAACACATCAGCCAAGAGATTTGCCTTTTCCTTTGAACAGTGGATGACTAAGCCATATTGTTTAGCTGAAGGAGGAGCTGTTGCATCTAAACTAAAGAGTATAGAATTAAGAGTAGTCAACCACTTATGTTCCTGGTTTGTACCAGAAGGGCTTTATTTTTATATTCCTTTTGTATTCCTTTTCAATTGAAGCATGACATCTCTGAGCAAAAGCTCTAAGCTGAGTATAGTTATTCCAGGTCAAATCTAATCCGTTACCCTTCCACAGTTGTAAGGCCTTCTGGTTCTCCAAATAAACACGTCTAACGTCATTATTGACCCATGGTTTGTCCTTCACTCAGTTCCTTACCACATGAGAAGGGATATACATATTATTATTATTATTATAATTATTATTATTATTAATATTATTATTATTATCACTATTATTATTATTATTATTATTATTACTTGCTAAGCCACAATCCTAGTTGGAAAAGCATGATGCTATAAGCCCAAGGGGGTCAAACACGGAAAATAGCTCATTGAGGAAAGGAAACTAGAAAAAGTTAAGTAAACTATAAAATCTTTAACATAACAAGAGGAAGAATAATAAGATAGAATAGTGTTAGAATTAGGTAGACAAGATTCTCATTCAAAGAGGCAGAAGGATCAAAACTACTATAAAGATGTGACCAATTCAAGCAAAAAGATAATGAAAAATCCAATTCTAATCTGCTTGAGAATTCATATAAATCTTACATGAGTCTGATATATCAGGGACAGGCTGCTCGTCTTCACTACTACTGAAATCAAGGCATGATCAGATGTCCTGTTTGGAGAACCAACCTTATTAGCTATAACAACAGGGGAGTCAGTGTATACGAGGTCCTATCAGTTACCAGACCTGTGAGTGGCTTCACTTATGATTTCCTCACAGCCTGATTCATAGGCAAAGTCTGAAGCTCTTAAGCCATAGCGATCCCTAGGAGAAACAGAACTTAACCACACCCTATGGTGGGTATTGAAAAAACCAACAAAGACACAAGAGGCCTTTCTATCATCTTGTATATTCTCCATAATGGTCAGAAGCCAATCAAAGATAAATTCATCCGTATCTGGATTACGGTAGAACTAACACAAATAGAAGGTGTTATGCTTGCCAAAAAAGTTTATTACCTGAATCTCATAACATCCTCTAGGGTACTCAGTCCTAATATACACCGCCATTCCCTGACCCTAGGGATGGCATCACATTTCAACATTTTCGGCCTCTTAAAACCAGTTATAAGGAGCTTAGATGAGTGCCCCATATTAGAAACCAAAGTTTCTGAGCACAAAAGAATATCAAACTGTCTGAACACAACTGTAAGGTCCTAAATGTTTGCATGAAGAGCAAGAATATTACAATACAGTAGACGACATTGGCGAAATCTTTGACGCACTGGTCCCGGACTTCGCTCTATGACATCAAACAGCGTAATAATAATGGTAATATAAAGGAGATTTCGAACTTAAAGACTGAATTAACATAAATGATAACAAAAATAATATGTAAAAAAATATGAATAAACTGATTAATCAAACCCATAGACAATAGAAAAAAAAATAAAAAAAAATGGTTAACATAGAGGACCCGATACACCATGCAAAGCTAGATACTCTTCAGGATAGCCTCTTCAACTGAAGGGAGGACAGTAGAGATGGTTTTGAGAAGAAATAGAATTAGATAAGGAATAGACAATCTCTTGATGAACCACAAGGCATTCATGGCCTTCTATTAAGCGTTCCAAACACTCCCTTTAAATAGAAAAAAAAAAACAACAGGAAGAAAAAAATGATAGCATAGTGTGCTCGAGTGCACACTCGAGCAAGAGAACTGTTAACACAGACAGAATTGCTTATTAGAGTAGCACCTTATATAAAGAAGCTAGATACGTGGATCACGGAGGCCATAATACTTCATCGAAGACTCCCTGCCACACTGTATTAAGCAATTGGGGGATCATATGAATATATCAAGTTGAGTGTCGCTACGTATATCACTAGCACTCAGGTCAAATTATTCCAGAAACCTGCAAAACTGTATGGACTGCAAGAAGAGGGGAATACATGAAGGTAAACAACTAAGTTTTAGATCATTATTAAACAAACATAATAGTAACATCCTCTCAAATAATAAGGTATACATGTTTAAAATAAAAATCCACTCTATTGTTTTGTGTCAGTATGAATAGATAATACCCGTGGGATTTTTGAAAAAGTGGAAGAATAACTGATGGGGGTATTATCGAAAACACCTAATTTGTTAGCAAATTCACCAAAGGCCATCTTTCAATACCCTAAGTTGACTTTCCATCACCCTCGTCGGAAACTTTTACCTTTTATGTATATAGAAGATGAAGGTTTTTTTTTTCTATTTATTTAATTATTTTTAACTGTTTAGAGCTCGTAGAGTGGTCGAAAATGAACTTGGAAAATTGCGAGTAGTTTTTCGAATGTTTTCAGCTCCAATTAATTTGAAATTTGAAAACATAAAATATATAATATATAAATTGCTGCAATGAAAAGATTCTGTAGATTCAATTTGATACCCTAATGCATATCAATTTCCCCTACGTCTTTTAACTTCCGACACAGATGAACGTGGTATTTTTGAATCGTCTATAAATGATAGTAATCATAATACCATTGTGATTCATTCACCTCATCAGTCCCGGAGAGAGATTTCTTGAATATCTCAACCTTTTGTAACTCCTTAGGAAACCTGCATATATTGTTGATTTTTCTAGTGACCATGTCTTTATTACCTCCAGGAGGCCTTTCTTCACGTTTCTCTATCAAAACTTTGTAAGCCTTCTTTTTAACGTTTTTATCCGGATACATATTCTTCTACATTCCAAAGTTTATAATGACCCATGTGAAGTACAAAAAAGCCACCCGCCACCCGAACCCCGAACATATTAATTTTCTACCTGAATATCAGACAGGTTCTCTTTCAATTTAAATTTTTACTCTAAAGAACTAAATAATGAGGCTTCCAATATAAACACAGACCAAGAAAACGCACTCAGCGACAAACCAGCATTTTCAAGAAAAGCAAATTATATCCATCTTTAAATGTCCTCGCTTTGTTCGGAACGAAATATCGATTGTAGTAATTTGACCCTACGAGAAGATTCGAGAAACAATACCAACACTCAAACAACGATATGCTGAAACTCCACCCTTTTTTTATTTAATATTAGGGATTCAATCTATTGGGAATTATTAACAGTATCACAATATTGCTGTTTGGTGAAAATGTTTCATAATTACGGACGCAACGATTAGAAACAGCAATATTTACAATATAGACTGGATAGTTTATTACAAATAAAAAAGAGCTATTCAAATTTATCTTTACCATATCATCATAAATCTAACATTTCAGTAGAATGTTGGACAAGCATCGTTCAAAGCTGGAAAAGAAGAATGTTGGTTACCAGAGAGCCATACAGATAAATGGTATTTCAGATCTCAATGGATTGTTGACATGAAACTATTGAAACTTCGCAAAGAAAATTAAATTATTAAGAATTATTACGGAGCAAACAATTTTTTACGAAGTTTCAGCATCAAAGATGTTTTATGATTTAGTCACGGGTTATCATTCAATTAAATGATCCTTTCGTTAAACAAAGTATTCAATCATTTATGAATATATTTTCAAATAATGATTATAAATCCAAAATTTACAGAAAATTCATCAATCATTGTCCGTCACGCATGTATTGAAAAAAAAAAATAATGTCGATTGCAAAAAAAGTGAAAAGTAGTTAATTGAGAGTTTTAGCCCCCAAAGAAACCGCCCCCCCCCCCACCACCCCCCCCCCCCAAAAAAAAAAAAAAATACATCAGTATAGTAGAGGTTAAGTAACTTACTTAATAGTTTTGACAACGTCCACCGACAACTGAATACTTTACCAATACAATTGTTTATTTACATGTTAAAAAAAAAAAAAACTTTATCTTCAATATCATAATTTCCTTGGTTAACCAAGTTTACTGAAGACCTTGTTTTAAATTTCAGACTATATACTTCAAAACTACACAGAAATACTTTCGACCATTCAAAAGTATTTCGGTTGAGATAAAAAGAAAACAAAAATCAAATGTATTCGTTTGTTTTTTCGAGCACTTCTGTACTGAAGTCTTTTGTATTATAAAATAAATTTATTTCTAAATTTACATTACTGTGAGTGCTGGTGACAAGCTCTACATTACTTCAGCTGTGACTGGCGTTATATCAATAAAAAAAATACAAAATTGAACAACTGAACATCACTTTTAACTTAATATATTCTAGATTTTTATTCAACACGAATCTAAAATATCATCATTAATGCTTATCTGATTAATCGATATTAATTTAAAATAATAATGTTTAAGAATAGGCTTCACATATTTAGAGTGATTTTGTGTACTCAGATTCAATTTTAAGTTGTTATTTGAATTAGTCGGCTTTAACTTGCTTAAACGTTATTTCCCTGATATTAATATCAGCAGACAAATGTTGAAATAAAACCATACACTTTTTTTTCACATAATTATTCAAATCATGAAATCATTATGAAGTTAAATTTTTGGTAAGAGGATAATTAGGAATCAGTGCAGAATGGAGTGTGGCCTAATTTTTTGTTTTTCCCTTAGGTACAGATTATTCATATTTTGTTTTAAGATATTTACATAAAAAATAACGCTTACTCCTATGAATATTGGTAAAATAAAAATAAAAAAAAATGAAAGTAACCACTTGGGAAGTTTTCGTT
Organism: Palaemon carinicauda; assembly: GCF_036898095.1. Lineage (NCBI taxonomy): Eukaryota > Metazoa > Arthropoda > Malacostraca > Decapoda > Palaemonidae > Palaemon > Palaemon carinicauda. The sequence goes on from NC_090734.1 coordinate 40,424,554, forward strand.
CAATGGATAACCTTATCATTATCATTATCTACTCTGCATATTGTATTTATTAACGTCCTTTTTATAGATAACGCCCACTATATAACCGACATCAAAATCATTAGGAATACTTTTAATTTTTATAAATTTTTCCTTGTTTAATTACGTAAAAAAACACACCTTATTCATGATATGTTCAAAATTGAGAGCATATTCTGATAGAATTCAAGGAATAGTAAATAGATTGAGACATTTTTTTTTCTTTTTTACTCCTTTTTCTGTAATTAGAACTTACCGAATATTCTATATTTTATATTTCAAAAAATAATTAACACAACATATATCAGTTGAAATATCTTTCATTTATGTAAAGTCCTCATTAATATACACAAGGCTACATATAGATATCGGTCCCAATGCTTTTATAGTGGCCTGAAGAAGAATGCATTTACTCTATAAGTTTTGAAGAAATAGAAAGATATTATTGTTGGCTTCTTCCTTTCCAAAGTAGATATTATTGAGCAAACTAATAAAACATTAATAGCATGTTTCCATCCAGTGTTCAAACTATTTGTTTTCCATTTCCTGAACATCAGCAATATAGTTCTCAAAAAATTATATTTAACAAAGGGGAGAAAGGGAGGTCCATATTCCTCGGAAGCAAACTCATAAAAATTACAAATTTAAACTTCCACTTTTTTGGACAAAGATAATCATTTTTCTTGGTATAAACACCAGCATAAAATATAATATTGGTATATATACGTATGCCACTATATATATATATATATATATATATATATGTATATATATATATATATATATATATACACACACACGCACACACACACACACACACACATATATATATATATATATATATACATCAGACCACTATATAAATATTACATAACCATTTTTTTCATAAGAATTCTTTGCATAGATTTACGGATTTTTCTCACTACTGCGCCAGAAAATAAATATTTGTACGTAGTCATCATCATATCATATTGCACCAATGTCTAACCCACAGAAGGACGTTGTCGTTTACCTCTTTTAGGTCTTCCTCTGGGCAATGAGGGTCCAGTGGCACACTAGTAGAATTTGTCCATTGTTTATGGTATTGGACCACAAGAGTATTCAGAATTGGTGGATAATCCTCATTTGTGGTGTTTATTACCAATTTTGCCCACTTTTACTCCGGCTTGGTTACGGTCACCCAGTCCTTTCTGGTGAGGATTGTTCTTCTGGGAAGGCTTATGTTTGGACTGTGCAATGCCTCATAAGATAGCCATGGGTCATTTCTTTAGCCAGTAAGTAGGTGGCAAGAATGTTTAGAGTCCATTTTGTTTAGTGGAGATTTTTCCGAACTTCAGCCATTGCTTTATTTATTCTTTTCAGTTCTTGCTAGCATTTCTAGTCGGATATGGAGTAGTAGGATACCGGCTGTTTTATATAATTATTTTTAAGGTGTTGATTTTAGTGCACCAAATATATTCTGACAGGAAAAAATTTGCCGTAGGTCTACCTGATGCATATGACATGATTTTGCTCTCACTGGTGCACAAAAAACATCATTAGAATAACGATAGTTCCTAGTTGTTATTTTATAATTGGTTCTATTTGTGTGTTATTTATAAAAGAGTGTTCTGTCAAGGATGACACTTAAGTAGATTTGATAGGGCTATTATCAGTTCTTGTTACCCCGTTTGATCTTTAGGTTTCTGTTTGCCTGGTGATATTTCAAGTGTAAGACACGCACCTGTATTTTCTTTGGATTGAAATTAGGTTGACACTTTTTAGGGTATATGGAGGGGATGGTGAAGGCATTTGACAGCCTTCCTTATATGGTTGTGAAGAAGTGTGATTGTGTGGTCATCCACAGGTCTTTTACATTTATGTACCTGCTTCTGTTCTTTTCTATAAATGCTGAATACCATCAGTGCCAGCACTGACCATTGTGGAAAGCAATTGTTCTGTATCCTCCATCTTCTTTTCCTCCTATCTATGTCTACGAAAAATCACCGATTGTTAAGCAATGATTCAATGATGTGAACTATGCTATTATTTTGTATAGTTTGAGCTAGCCTCAGAACCAGTTTTCAATGGTTTACAGTTATGTATGCCACCGTAAGATTGACAGAATGTGCACCTGTGATTTGCTGCTTCTTAAATATATCCTCAATTTATAGCGTCAGGGTTAATACATGACTGCAGAAGAATTTGCTGGGTCTAAAGGTGAACGGATTATGTTGACAGTTATTCTTCGATAGCTGGTTTGGTACAGGCTAATATCAATCGTTGTATAATTTATAAAGTATACAAATATATAGGTACTGATTGATAGCTATTGGGGAATGATAGGCCTTTCTTGGTTTCAGCAAAGGCACTAATTTTGTTCTTTCCCAAATCATTGGGATTTGGTAAGTTGTTACACTTAGATGTGATAGCATTAGGATCCTACCTTTTTTTATTTCTTCAAAATGTAAGATCATATCTGTTGTTATGGTATCTATGCCAGCTGCCATCCAAGATTTTGGATGTTTCATGACAGCATTTAGTTCTAAAGTGCACAGTTTGAGGTTTTCATTAGTGTCTTGTATGATACGGTCAATGCCCTGTCTCATTTTCTTTATGTAACCCTGCTCTTTGTTGTATGTTTGATGTTCAGCTGCAGTTGGTGCACTACCTCGTTGGGGGCTAAGCTGCTAATCTAGGTGGGAGCTTATTTTTCGAGATCAGTTTATTGATGAATGCTCAGGCCTTTTTTTTTCTTCCATTATCATATATGTGAAAATAATAACTATTTTCCAGGATTCTCTTTTTCCATTGCAGGGTGGAACCAGGATTGCCTCTACATGTTCCACAGAAATATCAGTAAAGGGATGTGCTTTTTATACTCTATTTTCATGGTTGATTTAGATCTGCGATGTAACTCTTCTTGAAGCCTCTATGAATGTGTTTCTTTTAAACTTTCAAAACCAATGATTAGAAGTCATTGTACTGCCATGGGACTGGGCTGATATTGAATATCTTAGTCTCAATATCTAACTCAAGGCTTTACCAATTGGTACTGTGCAACTTGAATCTGTGTCTAGGTAAATTTATTTGAGTCTGCTCACAGGTTTTATGTCGATTGATATTGGCTGGTATTGTAGTTTTGGTATAGGGTCACCAGTTGATTTTTGGATGTTACGGTAGAGACTCGATGAGGTTATATTCCCATATCCAGCATGCACTCTAAAAGAATGATTTATCGTTTCCATCATGCAGGCGTATTAGTTCATGAGTTGTGGCCAGTCTATTGATGGCCTAGCCATCACCGTTTGTATGGCTGTAGGCAAAGGTGGTGCTGTGACTAATTAAGACAGTAAAAACAAGGCATGCCTCGTTTCATAATTGGTGAGCCAAGGATCATTTTAAGTTTATTGTTGGCTGTTTATTTACACTCTTGATGTCAATTTGCTCAGTGTCCACTTGGGAGATATCCAAGCTGCCAACTAAGATTTCTTTCATCTTCAGAATGAATAATTTTTCTAGGACGAATATTGTAAATCTATAAACATTATTTGATTTTGATATTACAAAGTTCATGCCAGGTATTCTTGGCCAAAGCAGATCCTTATGTGTTGTAGATATAGCAATGAGGCCGTTGATTCTGAATTTGGTCGTCATCTTGTTCAGGGGTCAAGTGTTAATCCTTCTAACACTGCTTTATAGACTCTGCATTTATGTGCTGCAGCAAATATTAGTCTCCTTAAAGAATAACTAAATGTTTATAGACATTTCTCAG
>NC_090734.1:40430825-40438325 GCF_036898095.1 Palaemon carinicauda
ATAATTTCCCTGTTATATATATGTTTAGAATTAATGAGAATTATTTATATACGAGTATTACCGAAAATTATATACAGGTACTCCATTATTACCATTAAAAGGATAACCATAGAGATTTCTTTTTAGTAATGTAATAATATTATTAATTACAGGATTTGCATATACTCTCTAATTTTCGAATTGTCTTCCATATATTCTAAAACACAAAACATGAAGGAAGTATAGTACAGTTTTTTGAGCTTTTGCAACAAGAGAGTAATCAAATTATAAACAAATAAATAGTATATGTTCTGGTAATCACTTGTTGCAACTAATTCAATTTCAAAATGCATTGTCAATCTTATTCATATCGCTGAATCAAGAGTTGAACATGAAAATCATACGTTTTTATTATGCAACATGTGATATTACCATATAAGTAATTATTAATTAAAGCTCGATTCATTGTGAAATTATATTTCTAGCACATACAACCTAATAATTTAATTTTGTTTTTCCAATATTCTGAATCAACAATATATTGATTTTCTAAGGAATATTTATATACAAATATTCTTTTCTTCCCTCAACTTACATATAGATAGAAGCAAAGTGGTTTTATTTTTGAATTCGAAAAACATCCTCTCTTCAGGATTTTTAAAATGTTTTATTTGTATTCATCCAAATCCACTACAAGTGTAATATTGTATATATGGAAATAAAAAAAAAAGATCCAACTATATATGAAAATATATATGAATGATTCGAGTATGATTTGGAAATCTTGAGGCATGATTTGCACCACATAAATGATATGAACAGACAAAGATATATATTAACATTATTGCTCATTAAACTAAATTTATATCAATTGTATATCAACCAGACTTCAATTATTCTTAAGACATCGTAATTTCATGCTCTCTCTCTCTCTCTCTCTCTCTCTCTCTCTCTCTCTCTCTCTCTCTCTCTCAGATATGGGGACAATTGCAGGTATACACACAAAAATAAATATGAAGGCGAAAGAGCAAATATAATAGAAAAGTTGTATTTTTTAATGGCAGATTTCCGGAAAATGAAGAAAAGATCATATCAGAACAGGAAGGAAGCATAGGAGAATCCACATTATTACCAATATTAAATAATGGGGATGAAACACAAACCATAATAGTGATGAATGCGCAGGGTTTAGTCAACAGTAACTCTAAAAGGAAAATAAAGTTCTTAGAAGAACTAACCCAAATTGAAAAAATAGATACATTAAATATAAGTGAAACATGGTATTCCCAAGAGACTGGCAGTGATGACCAGATAAAGGGTTTCCAAACTTATAGATCAGACAGAAAAAATAGGAATCAAGGGGGAACCGCAATATATGGAAGAGACATAAATCAAGGAAAAGTCTGTGAAAAATACAACAACACAGAATGTGAATTGATAGCGGTAGAATTTGAATTTGAAAAACTAGTGAATATTGTAGTTTACAGACCCCCAAACACTAAGGAGTTTGACATAATGATAGAAAAAAATAGATGATATATGTAGAAACCATAAAGACTGGAATATACTCCTATCCGGAGATTTTAACTTTCCTTTCGTGGATTGGAAAGAACGGATAGAAGAAAGTGGTATACATATAAAAAAGATAGTAATAGTAGCGCAGAAGATAGGAGGCAATTTGAAAAGCTTCAAGATATTCTATTAGAACATAATATGCAACAAATAAACCACATTCCAACAAGAAAGGAAAATGTCCTAGATCTAGTATTTGTGAATGAGGTGAATTATGTTCAAGAAATAATAGTGTATAACACGGGAATTTCAGACCACAATGTCATAGAATTGATAGTCCATTCTAAAGCAAGTGATCGCTAAATTAATAAAAGCACAAAACTTTGGGAAGGATATGGAAAATATAATTTTTACAGTAAGAATATAAAATGGTCCGAAATAAATGAAGAACTGAATAAAGAATGGAGAAATGTATTTGTAAGTGATAATATACAGGTAAATACGGACATACTGTACAAAATACTGGAGAAAATTGTTGAAAAATATGTACAAAAAAAAAATAAAAAAATAAACAAAAGACGTGCATGCCAAGAGACAGAAGGATCTTATTTCAGAAAATTAGAAAGTGGAAAAAAAATCTTGCAAAAGAAAAAAATGTCTGGAAAAGGAGGGAAATAAAATGTAAGATAGAAAATGCAGAACAAAAGATTATACAGTCGAAAGAAAATGAAAAAAGGGACTTAGAAGAAAGGACACTTCAAAATATAAAAACAAACCCCAAAGTACTTTACTCCTATGCAAAAAAGATGAATAAAGGGAGATTAGAAATAGGCCTTCTAAGAATTGAAGGACGGCTAACGAATGAAAAAAAGGAAATAAGCAACATATTAGCAGAAAAATATAAGAGTGAGTTCACACCAAGAATTGTGAATGAGAATAATGAAAAAGAAATGAGAGAAAAAAATGTTGAATATCTAACGGATATAGATATTAATGAAGCAGATATTGTCACGGCTATAAACGAAATTAAAAATGGATCGGTAGCCGGACCAGATGGAGTTCCAGCGATTTTGTTAAAAAAAACCGCAAACACTATCGCGAAGCCGCTTGCAATACTGCTAAGACAAAGTGTAGATATGAGCGAGATATATGTTAAACATAAATTAGCTTATATAACCCCTATCTTCAAAAGTGGATCAAGACTAGAGGCAAGCAATTATAGACCTGTTAGTCTAACATCACATATTATGAAAGTGTATGAGAGGGTAATAAAAAAGAAAATAATGAACCATTTGGTTAAAAATAATTTGTTTAATATAGGTCAACACGGTTTCGTGCCTGGAAAAAGTACACAGACCCAACTGATAGCACACTATGAAAACATATACAAAAATATGATAAATGAAAAAGACACAGATGTGATCTATCTAGATTTTGCAAAAGCTTTTGACAAGGTAGACCATAAAATATTGGAGAAAAAAATGAGAAAGCATAATATTGTGGGAAAAATAGGAAAATGGGTAAAAGAATTCCTGCAAAACAGAGAACAGATAGTGGTTGCAAATGACGAGAAATCAGATGAAGCCCAAGTAATATCTGGTGTGCCATAAGGTACGGTATTAGCTGCACTGCTGTTTGTTATTATGATCTCAGACATAGACTGTGATGTTGAAAACTCCGTAGTGAGAAGTTTTGCCGATGACACAAGAATGAGTAGAGAAATTACTTGTGAGGAAGATAGGAACTCACTACAAAGAGATCTAAACAAAATATGAATGGGCGGAGATAAATAGGATGGTATTTAACTCCGATAAATTCGAATCAATAAATTATGGAAACAGAGAAGGAATGGTATATGCATAAAAGGGACCTAATAATGAGACAATCACAAACAAGGAAGCAATTAAAGACCTTGGTGTAATGTTAAATAGGAATATGTTATGCAACGACCAAATAGCAACACTGTTGGCTAAATGTAAAGCAAAAATGGGAATGTTATTCTGACACTTTAAAACAAGGAAAGCTGAACACATGATTATGCTTTACAAAACTGCAATGTGATATGGTACCCACACTACCAAAAGGATATTGCGCAAATAGAGAGTGTACAAAGGTCCTATACTGCTAGAATAGAAGAAGTTAAGGACCTTGACTATTGGGAAAGACTGAAATTTTTAAAACTATACAGTCTAGAAAGGAGAAGAGAACGCTACATGATAATACAAGCATGGAAGCAAATAGAAGAAGGAAATACTGAAAACATCATGGAGCTAGAAATATCAGAAAGAGCAAGCCGAGGTAGATTAATAGTGCCAAAAAATATACCAGGTAAACTAAGAAAGGCGCACAGGACATTGATCCACTACGCAGCAGCATCGATAATGCAGCGACTATTTGATGTGCTGCCAGCTCATCTAAGAAACATATCAGGAGTGAGCGTAGATGTGTTTAAGAATAAGCTCGATAAATACCTAAGATGCATCCTAGACCATCCAAGAGTGGAAGATGCAAAATACACCGGAAGATGCATTAGCAACTCTCTGGTGGATATACGAGGTGCCTCACACTGAAGGACCTGGGGGAACCCAAACAAAAAATAAGTCAATATAAAGGTAAGGCGCTTTCTCTCTCTCTCTCTCTCTCTCTCTCTCTCTCTCTCTCTCTCTCTCTCTCTAAAATTCTATAGATTTAAAAAGAAATATAACGATATGTAGAATTTATATATATATATATATATATATATACAGTATATGTATATATATACAGTACATATATATATGTAAATATATATATATATATATATATATATAGTTATATATATATATGCGTATGTATATATATATATATATATATATATGTATATTCAAGTAAAAACATAAGATGCTTCTCGATTATAAAAGGAATTTGGAATATTGGTGTGAGATTAATTGAATGCTTTAAAATCCACAATTGCGGATTAAATTGTAACGGCATTAGAATGGTGATTCCAGAGACAAGCACTGGTGTTACCTATCATCATAAATATTTTCCAAAGTAAAATTAGAGGTAATTATCTATATTCATAATACAAGATAATACACATGGTCAATATATATTTATAAGTGGCAAGATATAATCAATTGACGTTCACATTGCGTCAGAATTTTTATCGTTCGTGTGAGTTAAGTAGCTATTTAGAGGAGTTCTTGTAGTTCCCTAAAATGCAACATTTATGATTTCCTCATTTTGCTTTTTAGAGAACGAAATCTCATGAAAAAGCATTAAGTAGACCGATTCGGTTGTGGCTCCACCTTCTATTTTTTCTTTTTTTTTTATTTGTAGTATATATGAAATCCAACAATTTACATTAATAAATCATTTTCAAGTGCTATTGACACCCTATGACAATGTAATGGACTATGGAGTTGAATTATTTTTTTTTTTTTAACAAATATCTTTAGTTCTACATCTTTATTCTGGTAAATAATGGATACGCAATTAAATAGTTGCCTTTGTCTCTCCAAAAAACAATTGTTTTGTTAAGTCCACGCTTTTTTTAGAACTGAATATTTACATTGATTGGTCTAGCATTTACTTTTTATGAATGATAAAATTATGTTTACTGCAAACCAGTACTATTTCTCATACATATGATCATCTCAAATACTAATCTATTCTTCTTTTTTTTTATTTGTTTAAAGAATATGATGTTTCTTAGCTAGAACACATAATGTTCCCCATATATCCTTTTGAGACACAAACGTGAAAATGTAAATGAAACATGAAAAGAATGATAGCTTTATATTTTTTTTCTTTTCATACACAGAATTGAGTATTATAGACTACTGAATTAGTAGAACCGAAACCAAATTTCCTTGCATGTTATGAGTCGCAAACTTTTCATAAGCTATTTATATTACATTAGTGCCAGAGCCCCGAAATTGCCTGAAATATGTCTGAAAAACAGCCGTTCCCACAAACATATTTGCCTTGCTGTCCTTTCTCTGTTATGAGTTTTGTGAAAAATGATAATGGGCTATCATCGACTAGCTGAATGTAATATGCTTACCTTAGCTATATAATTTCTCTGTTATATATATTTTTAGAATTAATGAGAATTATTTATATACGAGTATTACCGAAAATTATATACAGGTACTCCATTATTACCGTTAAAAGGATGACCATAGAGATTTCCTTTTAGTAATGTAATAATATAATTTACAGGATTTACATATACTCTCTATTTTTCGTATTGTCATCCAAGTATTCTAAAACACAAAACATGAAGGAAGTATAGTACAGTTGTTTGAGCTTTTGTAACAAGAGAGTAATCGAATTATAAACAAATAAATAGTATATGTTCAGGTAATCACTTGTTGCAACTAATTCAATTTCAAAATGCATTGTCAATCTTATCATTATAGCTGAATCAAGAGTTTATATATATATATATATATATATGTATATATACATATGTATATATATATATATATATATATATATATTTATATATATATATATATATATATAGAGATATATATATATATATATATATATATTTATATATATATATATGTATATATATATATATATATATATATATACACACACAAACACAAACAAACATACGCAAACACACCCACACACACCTTATATATATATATATATATATTTATATATATATATATATATATATATATATATATATATATATATATATATATATATATATATATATATATATGTATATATATATATATATATATATATTGTTTATATATGCACATATTAATTTTTCACATTTATTTGTGTTTTTCATAACTATTAATTTAAGGTATTTATACATTTTAATATCTGGATTCGTTTACCTCAGTATCTGAGAACTCAAGGTGTCAGTTGTTAAAGTCACTGGACCTCAGTTCCATTGACTTAATATATATATATATATATATATATATGTATATATATATATATATATATATGTATATATATATATATATATATATGCGTGTGTGTGTGTGTGTGTGTGTGTATGTGTTTATATATTTATATACATATATTTATATAAAGTATATATATATATTTATATATATATATATATATATACATATATATATATATTTATATAAATATATATATATATATATATATATATATCCATTTAAATACCTATATATATATATATATATATATATATATATATATATATATATATATATATATATATACAGTATATGTATATATATACAGTACATATATATATATGTAAATATATTTATATATATATATATATATATATGCGTATGTATATATATATATATATATATATGTATATTCAAGTAAAAACATAAGATGCTTCTCGATTATAAAAGGAATTTTGAATATTGGTGTGAGATTAACTGAATGCTTTAAAATCCACAATTGCGGATTAAATTGTAACGGCATTAAAATGGTGATTCCAGAGATAAGCACTGGTGTTACCTATCATCATAAATATTTTCCAAAGTAAAATTAGAGGTAATTATCTATATTCATAATACAAGATAATACACATGGTCAATATATATTTATAAGTGGTAAGATATAATCAATTGACGTTCACATTGCGTCAGATTTTGTATCGTTCGTGTGAGTTAAGTAGCTATTTAGAGGAGTTCTTGTAGCTCCCTAAAATGCAACATTTATGATTTCCTCATTTTGCTTTTTAGAGAACGAAATCTCATGAAAAAGCATTAAGTAGACCGATTCGGTTGTGGCTCCACCTTCTATTTTTTCTTTTTTTTTTTTACTTGCAGTATATATGAAATCCAACAATTTACATTAATAAATCATTTTCAAGTGCTATTGACACCCTATGACAATGTAATGGACTATGGAGTTGATTTTTTTTTTTTTTTTTTTTAACAAATATCTTTAGTTCTACATCTTTATTCTGGTAAATAATGGATACGCAATTAAATAGTTGCCTTTGTCTCTCCAAAAAACAATTGTTTTGTTAAGTCCACGCTTTTTTTAGAACTGAATATT
>NC_090734.1:40443325-40445788 GCF_036898095.1 Palaemon carinicauda
ACCAAAAATCTCGCAAGGTTTTCTCAATAAGCAAATTTTTTGTACAATGGAAGAAGACGCAGACCTGATGTGTTTCTCAAACATGAATTTGCTTTCGAGAATCACACCTAAAATTTTAAGTAATACAAAATTAAAGAAATATTATCAATACTGATATTCGGATGTTGAGGAGCCTCTGCCCTTGACCTACTTAAAACATAATTTGATATTTGTTAGAATTCAACTTCATACCACATATCTTGCATTATCCACTAATCATAGCTAGATCTCTATTAAGGGATTCAGCAACCCCAGATCTACATTCAGGGGATGGGATTGATGAAAAGAGAGTAGCATCATCTGCATATGCAACAAGCTTGTTTTCTAGACCAAACCACATGTCATGTGTATATAATATGAAAAGTAGTGGGCCAAGAACACTACCCTGTGGTACACCATATATCGCTTTCCTATACTTACTGTGGTGCCCATCAACAACAACTTTTTGAGATTTAGTATTTAGAAAATCAACAATAATGCTAAAAAAAAACGATCCATCCACTCCCAACTGTTTGAGTTTGAAAACAAGGGCCTTATGATTAACACGGTCAAAGGCAGCACTAAAATCAAGGCCAATCATATGAACTTCCTGACCACGATCAAGGGATTTCCGTAAAGCATTGGAGATTGTAAGAAGGGCATCACATGCTCCAAGGCATTTACGAAAATCAAATTGCAAAATAGGGTATAGATGATTACCTTCATCAAATCTATTAAGACGTTTTGCCAGAAGACGTTCAAAATCTTTAGATAATAAGGGAGTTATGGATATTGGGTGGTAATCAGTTGGGCTGTAGCTACCACAAACACATTTATAAAGAGAAGTAACATTACCAATTCTTCAGCAAGTGCTAAAAGCTCCTCTTCTTGCTAACTTGCACAAAATAACACATAACTTTGGATCTACGAAATTTGCAGTCTTTATGAATTACAATGAAAAAATACCATTTCGGTCTACACCTCCATAAGCATCAAGGTCTATCAACAAAGCATTAATTTCATGAGATCGAAAAGCTAAATTAGTTAATTTAGCCTCAGGGAAACAGGAATGAGGAAGTTCAAGTTTATACTTACTCTGTTTACTGTCAGCCAAAAGGGTTGTCTTTTCCTTTGGACAGTGAGTGACTGAGCCATCAGATTTAAGTAAAGGAGGAACTGTTGCATCTACAATAAAGAATTCAGCTTTATTGGTAGACCACCATTTATGTTCCTGAATTTTACCAGAAAGAGTTTCTTTTATCGTTATATTGTATTCCTTTTCCGTTGAGGCATAAACTCTCTGAGCAAAATCTCTAGGCTCAGTATAGTTATTTCAGGTCAAATCTGATCTGTTACCCTTCCAAAGATGATAGGACTCCTACTTCTCCAAATAAGAACGTCTACAATCATCATTGAACCACGGCTTGTCCTTCACTCGGTACCTTAGCACGCAAGAAGGGAAACGCCTATCAATTAGGATTAGTAGCTTCTCATTCCAAGTGACAACAAGATCAACATTACTATATAATTGTGACCAATTCAATCATAAATGGTCATGCAAAATCCAATTCCAGTCTACTTGAGATTTCATATAAATGTTACGAGAGTGTGATACATCAGGGAAAGGGTGCTCAGTCTCCACTACTAATGAAATCAAGGCATGATCAGATGTCCCGACTGGAGGACCAATAAAACTAGTTATAACGACAGGGGAGTCAGTGTATACAAGGTCCAAGCAATTACCACACCTTTGAGTAGCTTCACTTTTGTATTTGTGGCTTCCAAACAATAATCCATTGGTGGCTATTGCATATCTATTTGCAGCTACCAGGCCGATGTTGGTAGATTTGGGACGACCAAATTCTCTCATTGTGATTGGTCTTGCCAGAAGAGAACGGCAAGCACCAATGTCTACCACGTACCGCACTCCTATAGCTGCGTCTTATAAAAAGAAAAGATTAGTGATATGGGATATCACCACCACAAGTGATGGCCTCTATAAACGTTTATTGGGCATTAAAAACCATTCGCACCTTAGTTCACTGAACCATACAATTTTGTGTCCTAGTAGCATAAGAGCAAACAATGGGAATCACTAAGTGGCTTGAAATATCATTGGTTGTAGCTCGATTAAGGATTGGTGTATATAGGTAGAGGGTGGCTTGGTCGCAGCATTGGCACGTCATGGGGTGTGCGTCCGTGTCCTATGGAATTCATGTCAACTTTGTTCAATGTTGAATAGCTGTTCACTTCATCAGGTGTGGAGGCGTTAATGGGGGTCTAGAAGGCGGTAGAGTGGTTGTCCGTAAGGTACTTCATCAGGTACTTCATTGTCATAATATGGACATTGTGGATGGCCCCGTGTACAATTTCAGGTAAGCGCTGAACCCATCGTGTAAGAAGTATATTCGCTTCATGAGAAGAACTATAAGGTGCAGATTGCAG
>NC_090734.1:40456288-40481288 GCF_036898095.1 Palaemon carinicauda
ATATAAGACCCCATCTCTCCTAAATTATCCACAGCATGCCTTTTTTAGAATTTAGATTAGCAAAATGTAGGAATTATTATTAATAAGAATAACTTAACTTGAGATTTACAGATGACTTAGTCATTTTTGGTAAAAAAATTTAAGTAATGGCAAAAAATTATTGATTTTAATACAAAAAGCAGGAAAGTAGGACTGAAAATAAATATGAGTAAAACTAAGGTAATGTTAATTGGCAATAAAGACAACAAATAACTTTTGGAAGAACCCCTATATACTGTGAATGAGTATGCGTAATAAGACAGAAAGTAAGTGTTTCTTCACGATATTTAATCGAAATTTTAAGGAGAAACATGGTATAGTGAGCATTTAGTAAACAAAATTAGATTATGAAAAGTGAAATTCTACTTTTTCTAAAAAGAAATAGATTTAATGAGATATTACTAATATTATTAACTTATATATGAAAAAACTTGGAGCCGTTGTAAAACCCTTTGGAAAATAACCTAGTTACAACCCAAACAGTTATGGAAAAAAAAATTATGGGAATAACACCAAGCGCAAGAAAAAATAAGCAACATAGATACGAGAGCAAACTAAATTAAATTTAGTTGACATTGGCAGGGCATATATTGAAAATAACAGGTGATTGATGGGCATTAATATTAAAATAATGGGTCCATATAGATTGTAAAAGAAGCAGGGGAAGGGATGGAAGACGATAGATTCACGAAATTAGAAAGTCTACAGATGAAGACTAGTAAAGAAAAACCATAAACAGACGCAATTGGAAGAAAATGTCTGTTACCTTTATTCTGCAGTGGACTAGTAACGGATAGTGGTGATGATAATGATGATGTAGCCTATACCTTATATGTAGACTTTATTATTGGGAGTAACTTAAAATTCAGTAATTTTTTTTAGCAATTCTGATTTACAAAGGTACTTCATGTTTCCAATCCTAAGTGAAGATTGTAAAATATTTATACATCCATATAAACATTCAAAGTAAATGTTACTCTTAAATAATTCGGGAAAATCTGATCGTAGAAAGAGGTCCAGAATGTCTTCATAGTTATTCACATTATCTTCCCAATTCCTATGCAAATTTTATGCATGAAACAGACATTGTTAATTAGGACTAGTAAAAAAACCATGAGCGTCATTAGGAAGGAATTAAAATCAATGGAAATTCATGCCACATTCTGTTTGAATCATTTACTTGAAAACATACACTATTCATTCCGGATCAGTTTTATATCTAATATCTATGATCTATCATTATTTGGAAGATAAAGGAGCATGATAGTCAATGCTATTAATATATACATAGTCTACCTATCTTATAAATTTCTCTGGAATTTAAGTTTGCCCTTCATTGAATGGGAACTTTATTAGACAGAAAATACAATGGGATAATTTAGAATTACATATACGTCATAATAATTTGTATTTATGTAACATTTCGCCATTTTGTGTTAACTTTGTCACTAACTCTTGCGATTTGGATATTTTCAAAGCAAACAAAAATACCCTTCAATATCGCATTCGGCCTACCATGGGATCTCAGACCCATCGGGATATTCCTTTAAAATTAAATATTGCTTCCAGGTAAAGAACTCTTTCTTTCCAATGGGGGATAGAAATAAGAGTAAACATTAGATAGTTTAGACCACTCGGATGTTAATGGCATGCGAGTTAATTCCAACTTTGCTGTGTTCAATCCAGCAGAATTCAGGATTGGTTGTTAGAAATTAAGTCAACTGATCTCCACCATTACACCTGATTGATAAGAATGTAACAATTAGTCCTATATTGATAAATTATTCAAAGGCACTCATAATTTTCATGTTTTTCAATTACAAAATTGAATTTGCTCTCATAGGATTCCAAACCAAATTCGAATTTAAAGGTTGTTTTTGAATAAACTTGAAAGGTGGTAATAAAGCATAGGTGATGTGTGTTTTAAACTGCAGACAACACTACATCACACATTTCCAAAGAGAATAATTTTGTCAAATAGATAACTCATATGAATGTTCGAGATCTTTAGACAACGAATGACTGGTTTTCATAATAACTTGGAAATTTGATCAAGACTTCCTCAAAAAGTGTTGTCAAGAATTAAGCAGAAAAGCAGTGTTCACAGTTATTCTACTAGTCTTAAGCCCCATATAAATAAGAAAATGTTTGGAAGGGAGGTGACTTAGGTCAGTAAAAAAAAAATGGTGCCAACCTGAGCTGAGCATTATTTAGTTAATGTTTCCAGTGAAACCGATAATAAATCAAACATCCATGACCGTCATCTGGCACTATGATTTCTTCAACTGATCTGAATAAATATATGGATTTGAATATGTAAGCTGAGGATAGTAAAGTTAAAGTGAATGGCAATGAAAATTGTGAAAACCAAGATAATATCGATGGACCAAAATCAACCACCAAATTCAAAAAAGACTAGTCAATGAGGTATATAGGTAGCTACATAGTAAACAGTTTTCATTGATATATCTTTTTTTCAAAAGATGTGGCAGAAAGCTATTCAACTGATCAGTAGAGGCCATTTGCTTTTGTGTTCTCGTGGTCTCTTTTCTTTACTATGACTTATACATGAAGTATTAAATGTGTATATAATGAATTAAAAGAAGCAACAGTGTGTATTAAGAGTTTGAATATAACATTGAACACCATTAAGTAGATAAGCCGTCAAATATTTTCATTTTTTATTTTTTAACAAGAATATTCATCTTTAGACCAAACTGAAAGTAGAAGTAGGCATGATAATCACTCAAGAATTTTTAATGTAAAGGAATGTTGAGGAAAAATTATTAATATTAGGAAAAAAAACGTTGTAACAAGTATTTATATTATTTCTTCCTAAAAATAAACACATATTTTACGGAATATTTACTCTCTCTCTCTCTCTCTCTCTCTCTCTCTCTCTCTCTCTCTCTCTCTCTCTCTCTCTCTCTCTCTCTCTCTCTCTCATTTGTTAGTATCATTCCTTATTCGTATTAGTTTCTGTATATAAATAAAGATAATATTTCCACTAAAATTCAAAAGACCTAATCAGTACATTATCCTTCTATCATTACATCTGATATCAATATTCTTTTCATCTATTGACTCCGAAGGGTACCTGATTGAGTGTGACATTACTATTTAGACTAGGAATATATTCGTCACCAGGCAGACTGACCTTGTGTACTTATAATCTGGAACGAAGTTTATCAGCCGATTATATGTGCGGGGACCCATTAGAATATATATATATATATATATATATATATATATATATATATATATATATATATATATATATATATATATATATATATATATATATATATATATATATATATATATATATATATATATATATATATATATATATATAGATATATATATATATATGTGTGTGTGTTACACCCAATCTGTGAAATTGCCCATTCCATGAAGTGGGCTAACCACTTGCCCATATCATGAAGTGATCAAACCACTTGCTCAGTTCATGAAATGGGCAAGTGGTTAGCCCACTTCATGAAATGGGCAAATGAACCCATACCCATTTTATGAAATGGGCAGCCAAGATGCAGGGAAATATATCTTTGGTACAAAAAGAACCTTTTTAAATATATGAATCTCGCGCTTCTGCTCCAAGATCAAATCTTTCTCCATATCAATGTCATACAATATTATTCTGGGAAATTCAAATAAACGATCGTTATAACGACCATTAAAGTATTTGTGCTGGAAGGGGGAAAAGCAAACCAACCCGAAAGGACTTTACTTAATGAATCAAGCTATTTTAAACACAACTTATTGAAAGATATATTACTTTTAATAAAATAAAATAAAAAAATTTAAACAGCTGTTTTAATGATTAGAAATATAGACAGATTTCACGTCTATGTAAGCAATGGTCATATATATCAAACAAATTTACAGTAATTATTTGTCAATATTGTCACATGATTTGTGGCTGTGGCAAGCACTATGCTAGGGGGGGGGGGGGATCCTCGTTTACTACCGTAAAACTGACAGACCGGTACAGACACATTGTCTCCAACATCAACTGCTCGCATTGATCTAGTGTTGTGTGCTAACATTCGTTGAGCTTGCTTTTGAAGACCATACTCAGCTTCCTTTCTTTCCTGTTTTGCTGGATGCAGTACTTCGGTTGAGTTATTTTCTTCTTCCATAGCAGGTTGTTGCTGAGAGTCTGTAACTGGATGTGGTTCACATTCACATTTAGGGTCTACTGATATTAGGTCATCCCGAGACGAATCTCCGGTAAGTGGAACTTCTATAAGCCTTTCAAGTTCTTCTTCTTCAATACCAGACGACATTTTTCTGATGAAGGCATCTTGTAAATTTGACTTAAGACCACATCTTGGCTTGTTGCCAGTGAGCGCTTGATAGGCAGTCATCTTGATTGTCTCATGATATGAACTGTTCATGGCCAACTGAACAAAACAGACACCATAACTCCATTTAGCACAATTATTGTCTCTTATCCATGCCCTGAGCTTCAGTTTCATATCCCCATTACCTCTTTCAATAGGTCCCTGACTCTGGGGATGCCGAGTTCGCCCATTTGAACGAAAAATGTTTAAGGAAAACAGGGGATTAGGGGGAAGAACCAACGATTATGATGCATCGAAAGAAGAAAGGTGGTGGAGGGTCAGAGAGGAGAAGAAATCAATTAAAAGAAATTCAAAGGCACACAAGAACTGTAAAGTGAGGCATGTCCAAGCAGCAGAGGAATGGCAAAATGAAGTGGGTAAAAATCCAAGGAGGAAAGTAAGTATAGCTACTGGAAGAGTGGTTGAGTGATTGAAAGATAGGTTAGGAACAAGGGAAGAATATCTATAATATTTCAAACCTAAAAAGAGATCAGAATAGAAGATCTGTGTGAGTTGCTATATGCAGATGATTTGGTGATTACTGCTGAAAATGAGGAAGACTTACAAAGAAGGGTTAACGAATGACAAGAGATTTTGGAGAAGGGTGACATCAGGGTAAATGTGGGTAAGACGGAATCTTGAGTAAACAATAAGAAATTCAGGGACAGGATAGCTATACATGGAAGTAGAGTCTAAGTTATAAAACAGATAAAATAATCCATACATTTTGTAACCTGCTATAATTTAGAAGTGAAGATGTAAGGCAGAAGTTGAGAATAGGATAAAAACTGTCTGGGAAAGTGGAGGTAGTTAGCAGGAGTGGCATGTGATAAGTAAGTGCCAATGAAGATAAAACTAAAGATCTATAGTACAGTATTAAGACCAGTGTTAATTTATGGATAGTAAAAGCATTCTTTAAGTCATACAGAAGAAACAAAGCGTAAAAGAGCAGAGATGAGATGGCTTAGGTATGTCATGAGAATATCAGTGCTTGGAATATTGAAAATGATCAAATAAGAAAAATATCCAGCAGTGTAAAAATTACAAACGTGAAAAGAGTGTCACAATTGAGATGACGTAGGCATGTGTTAAGGATGGATGGTACGTAGAGAGAGAGGAGGGCATACGAGGAACCTATTATGGGGATTAGATAAAAAGGAAGGCAAAGAATTAGATAGTAAAATATGGTGATAAATAATATGCATAGGAAAGGTTTGTTGGAATAAGGTGCTTTGATAGTAGACATTGGAGACGGCACATCTGGCAACCGAGTAGTTAGAGTAAAGATAACGGTAGGGAAGAACACGACATATGTCTCGAATGTTGAAAAAAATATGTTTAATCAATTAAAATTCTGACCCTAAAAAATCTTAGATGAGTTTTATTTTTTTTCTAATAAGATATCATGTATCATAATGTCCAATACGTTTAAGGTTTGTGTTGGGCTGTTGGTAACGTCTTTGCCTGGTGATCGCCAGATTTGAGTTCGAATCCTACTCAAGCCTGATAGTTCCTTTGATCACTAGCCTCACCAGCCTTGTGAGCTAAGGAGGGGGCGTTTAGGGGAGCCTATAAATCCACCACATTAGAAGTCATTGCCTGGCCCTCCCTGGTACAAGCTTTGGTGGAGAGTGGACATGGGTGCTGATCATATATATATATATATATATATATATATATATATATATATATATATATATATATATATATATATATATATATATATATATATATATATATATATATATATATATATATATATATATATATATATATATATATATATATATATATATATATATGGTTAATCTCTAGAGTATTATCCTGCTTGCTAGGGCAATATCACATTCCCTTGCCTCTGCCATTTATGATGGACCTTTAAACCGTCATATAATAATAATAATCAAAATCGACGTTAAGATGAAGGCTTCTTCATATAAATAATTGCTACTTCTATCAACTCGTATTAGGAGCTATCTCATTGTTTCACAGTTCAGGATATACAGGTACAAAAAACATTATACATTTTTTGGACAGCAATTTCTCACGACATCAAGTTCCGCGGAAAAATCCCTAACATCGGGTTTAATTACAAATGATATATAATAAAATCTAAACAAAATGTAGGATGAAAAAAGGGGGACAAAAAACTGGTTCTTCATAGTGAGTCGATGATCTGTTATCACCATATATATATATATATATATATATATATATATATATATATATATATATATATATATATATATATATATATATATATATATATATATATATATATATATATATATATATATATATATATATATATATATATATATATATATATATATATATATATATATATATATATATATATATATATATATATATATATATATATATATATGTGTGTGTGTGTGTGTGTGTGTGTGCGTGTGTGTGTGTGAGTGTGTGTGTGTAAGGAACGAAAATTAGAGTTATTCTTTATCTACCATAAACTCCTCACCACTATGATAATCAGTAGGACTCGTACCAGAACCCAAAACAATCCAAGGAATTTCCTCAAAGAGAAGGATACAGAGACTAAACAAACACTTAATTATTTATTACAATTAATAACTTAAAATTACAAAGAAATCCGTTGAAAACTGTACTTTAGGGAATAAAAAACTTATTATTACAATTCCACAAAGACACATTCATCTAGCTAACTAGCACTCTGAAGTAAAAGAAAAAGATTCTAGGTAGAGATAGAAACCACATATGTATGGGTCGTGATAGGAGACAAAGTAAGAAAATATCCTTAAACCTAATTAATTAACACAGTTAAATGACAATAAACATACATCGGGAAAACTAAAAATAAACTTAATCCAGCTAACATCAATTAACTCTTCTTCCACAAATCATATTCCCTCAGCAACTGTAAATCTCAGCAGTACCACAAAAAAGGAGACACTCAACATTAGTCGTCTATGGGTTGGTATGGTCACGGTAAAACACACGGGGTCTCGGATCTTACCCTTTTCTCCGCCACAGGGAAGCCCTTTAACGACTCCAGAGGTTCAGCAAGCCGAGGGCAAGGGCAACGGCAGATGAAGCTTGCATCCAAATGTATGAAATGCAAGGAAGGGCATCACACAGCCCCTTACATGAACTGAAGAGACGTCAGCACAAATACAGTTCATAGGGATGGCAAGGAACACCTCCAAGATGCCTCCAGCTGCAAAAACATTTTAAGACGTCTTCAGAAGATTTCATGAAACTTGCCACAAGCCGTCAGGAAATATGGGAGCTGAAAGCCTCTCTATAAGGAGCCGAGCCGCTAACTGCCATTTTTTCACTCCAAAGGGCCCCACATCACCAGTGGGGACGAAAACAAAACAGGCAATGAACAGCCGAAAGATCATCAACATGAAAAGATAAAAACAGTTACATGGGTGACGTACCAATTTAAAACCACAACTACCCTTTGAGGGGAGGAAAACATCTTAAGTCTAGCCTTCAAAAGACATAAAAAAACTGGACGAAAACAAGCAAAAAATTTACTTTAAAGTGCAAAATCAAATGCACAGCAAAAGTGAAAAATAAACTAAATACGTTAGTTCCTTTACACCTCCCCACCAAAGAAAAAAACAAAAATTTCTAAAAAAAAAAAAATTTATTTCAAAAAAATTATAATAAAATTACTTTACATAGTAAGAAACAAAAGTGGAAACCTAAAAAAAATAAAGAATGATTATTGCAGACAATTCATTCTATTGTAAAGGTCCTAGACAAAACGTTTGGAATTACATTATTCCTGCCTGGTATATGTCGTATATTGAGATCATACTCTTGGAGAGTCAAACTCCACCTAAGAATTCGCATATTTTTATCTTTGAAACGTTGGATAAAGACTAAGGCGTTGTGGTCAGTATAAACTACAATAGGATAGTTAAAATTACTTAAATAAACATCAAAATGGGTCATTGCCTTTATTAGACACAATGCCTCCTCTCCTATTGTAGAATATTTTTTTTTCTGCTGTCGACAATTTCTTGGAAAAGTAAGGAACAGGGTGTAGTGTTCCCTTGTCATCCTCTTGTAATAGAACAGCACCAAGTCCCAAGTCACTAGCATTGGTACCTAACCTGAAAGGCAATTTCAAATCTGGAGAGCGTAACAATGGGTAACTAATCAAGGTAGCTTTCAGTCTTTCGAAAGCCCCCAGACAATCAGCAGACCAGTTAAATTTAACACCTTTCTTTAACAGGTTTTTAAGAGGGTTAGCTATTTCAGAAAAATTGCAAATAAATTGGCAATAATATCCGACCATGCCTCGGAAACGTCTAACGCCCCTTTTATTAAGAGGTACCGGAAAATCTGCAACTGCCTCCACATTAGCCTTCTTAGGAGCGACCGTCTTACCCAGGCCCACCTCATGACCGAGGTAAATTACCTTTGCCTGAGTGAAATCGCTCTTTTTCAGATTTACCACTAGGCCAGACTTTCGCAAAACCAGAAACAAAGCTCTCGATCTTTTAAGATGAATCTTCCAATCATCACTATAAATGATAAGGTCATCTATGTAGACAACGCAAGCATCCAAATTCTGTGTTATGTAATTCATCAACCTTTGGAAGGTAGCAGCTGCATTTTTCATTCCGAATGGCATTACCTTGCATTCGGAAAGGTCGTCACCTGTCACAAAGGCTGAAATCTGTCTCTCCCGGGGTGAAAGATCAACCTGCCAATAGCCTTTTAAAAGATCTAATTTTGTCAAAAATTTGGCAGACCCAAAACAATCAATACAGTCTTCCACCGTGGGTAGAGGAAAGGAATCTGTTTTGGTTACAGCATTTATCTTTCTATAATCGAAGCATAGACGGTGTTGTCCGCCTTCTTTTTTAACTAATACCACAGGCGAACTCCACAGACTATTGCTGGGTACAATTAAATCATTATATAACATATATTGCACCTCCTCTCGCACTATGTCTCTCTTTACTGGGGTAAGTCGGTAGGGGGATTATTTAATAGGTTTTGAATCTCCCACATCCACATCATGTTCTAGAACCGTAGAACTACATGGAGTGTCTTGAAAAATATCTCTGTATTCATTAATCAGGCTAATTGATGATACAGACCTGTCGTGATCCAAATGCTGAAATTTAATTTTCCAATTATTCAATATTTCAGAATTGCTGTTCAATGCATCAGGTGTAACAGATAATTAATTATTAACTACTGATTCTACTGTATCTACTTCTGTGTCTACTTCTACATTGACTAAGGTGACGGGATCCATGTCTACATTTCCAACTAATTCTACATCTCTACATACTTAAGGTTTGAGCATATTAATATGACATACTCGAGTTTTTCTCCTTTTACCTGGGGTCTCCATCAAATAATTCACATCATTATATTTCTTCAGAATCTTCCAGGGCCCTGAAAACTGTGCCCTCAAAGGATTTCCTGGGAAGGGCAACAAAACTAAAACACTATCTCCAGGTTTAAACACCCTTTTTTTGAGTCCCAACGTCGTATTTGTTTTTCATCACCTCCTGGCTTTCTGCTAAAATCTCTTTAGCAGACTCCCAAGCCTTTCTTAATTTCTCTTGAAGTCCTGACAAATAATCAAGAATGTTGGTCTCGGGAATCTCCTCATCCAAATGTTCACGTACAACTTCCAAGGGCCCATGCACACCATGCCCGAAAATAAGCTCGAAAGGAGAGTATCCCAAAGCCTCATTAGGAATGGAACTAATGGCAAATAAAGCATACGGGAACTCCTTATCCCACTGTCTTCCTGACTCCATGCAAAACTTCCTCAAAATAGACTTAATGGTCTGGTGGAACCGTCCCACCTGGCCCTGACTCTCAGGGTGATATGGGGAAGAGGTAATGTGTTTTACCCCTAATTCAGACATTTTATTCTTAAAATACTTGTATGGGAAATTAGTAGTACAATCAGATTGCAAAGTACGAGGTATACCAAACTTAGTAAAGAAGCCAATTAAATTATCGACGATCTTTTCATTCTGAATACTCCTCATGGGAATAGCCTCCGGGAAGCGAGACATCCGATTCACAATTGTTAATAAATACTCATTACCATCGTGCGTCTGCAGGAGAGGACCAACAACATTGATCACCACCTCTCCAAAAGGCTCCCAAACTGAATGTTTGGGAATGAGTGGGGCTTATCTTATCTTTTGGTTGGGCTTCCCCACCAACTGACATACTTTGCAAGAAAGTACATAGTGTTTTATATCTCGGTGCATACGGGCCCAATAAAAATGTTGTGCAACCTTCTGAAACGTTTTTCTCACCCCAAAATGACCAGCAAGATTATTTTCATGAGCCAAAAACAATTTTTTTTCCTATACTCATCAGGAACTACCAACTGACGAGAAAATTCTACCTGGTCAGCAAGTGCAACAGCTGACCTACTAACCCTGTAAAGCAACCCTTTCTCTTTACAGAATACTGGCTTAGATAAATCACTAATATCACTACTAATTGCTTCATTAAATTTAACGGTCTGGGCTTTTCTAAAAGCCTTGGAATCCCACACAACGTCTCGAAAATTAAGTACACCATTTGTCACAAAGTCAGTCTTATGTCCATCAATCACATCCAAATCCAACTCAACCTCGTCCAGGTTAACCTCTTTTGCCCTTGATCTCGTTATCACAGAGATAGGTTTTAAAATATCATTTATAGGAAAGTGGTCGTCCCCTACTTCGACCACAGACAGAATTGGAAAGATACAAGATTCATCTGTAATGGACAAATCGTTAGCAAAAATTACATCTATATTGGGAATTGGCAAACTATCAACAACACCCAACTTTACCTCACCTGAAAAATAATTAGTATCAAGAAAAAAGGTTTTTAATAGGTATGAATCCACTGTGTTCGGAACACCACCCAATTCAACATACTCATCATTCTTATATACATATTCATCCGGGACAGACTCTCGTAAAATTAATGACTGAGTAGCCCCAGTATCTCTCAATACTTTAACGTTTGTCCCAATCTGTTTAGTCTTATCCGTAAAAATAGATCCGTCAGTTATGTACTTATGAAATCTAAGTCATCTAGATTCGTCTTCCTTTGGCAGTTTAGCTGCCGTTACAACGTTAACAGGTTTCAGATTTCTTTCAAAATATTTCTTTCTAGAAAAACACTGAGACTCGACATAACCTTTTCTACTACACCAAAAACAGACTATTCCTGACTCCGAAGCCTTACTGTTACCTACATTCCTACTAGTATTAACATAACTGCGAGAACTACCATTATTTAAACTACTACTGGTTTTATTATCATTATCACTATTCCTATTATTCGTATTTCTGTCAAAATCGGCTTTCTCCGACTCCTGTTTTCTGTTCTGGTTATTCCTTCTCCAACTACCCCCTAAAAATTTGCTATTGCATACATATACTTCCCTAGCTACCTTTTCCTGCTTATGGGCGACGGAGTACTCGTCCGATGCAATAGCGATCTCCTGCAAGGAGTCCAGTTTCAACTCGTCCAAATGTATTTTTAACTCCCTAACCACATTCTTTTTAAATTCCTCTACCGAAATTAATTCTTTTAATTCAGAAAAATTATCAATGTTCTTTGACTTCAACCAGTCCTCACAAAACTGCTCCTTCTGCCTCGAAAATTCCACAAATGTCATCCCTGACACTTTCTTAAAATTGCGAAATTTCTGCTTATAGGCCTCAGGAACTAAATCATAGGCCTTAAGAATTATGGCTTTCACTGTGTCATAATCGTTACAAAGATCTTCATCAAGTGTGTTATATACGCGCTGAGCCTTCCCTTTTAATCGACACTGTGACGGTGCCGAGTGAGGGTTGTGAACTCAAAGGCAGGATGCAATCAACTGAGTTGTTTATTAAGGAACACTCTTCTTTATATACAAAACCTCAAGGCAACAGGACATAACATGTTCGAGAGACAGACAATGTTCAGCGCAAAACCGGAGATATGATCATTCAGGTTCTTTTTGGTGCGAGGGAAGAGCACAGATACAAGCATAATATATACAAAATAATTATATACAATTGTGTGACACACGGCTGGTACATGGCTCCCCCCCTAAAAATGACATACTGAACATGTTAAATAGGGCGCCCTGATCTAGAGAGGCGAACTGTAGGCCGGTCATCTGGCAGAAGATAAGCAGGTTTTAGACGATCAATGGAAACCCAGTCTTCTTTGCCCCGAATGTTTAGTAGGAATGCTTTCGGACTGCGTCGGATCACAAGAAAAAGGGCCCGTATAAGGGGGCGTTAATGGTGGATTGCTAGTGTCGTTGCGCAGGAAGACGTGCGTTGCAGAGTGCAAGTCCGTTGGTATGTGATGCTTCGCTGGGGGCTTGTAAGTCTAACGGCACGGAGTAAATTTTCCAACGACGTGACGTATGCACTGGAGATCGTCGGAGGAGGTTGTAGAAGGAAAAAAATTTAGCAGGGACGACCAATACACCATTTCAGCTGCCGAGACATCGAGGGCATCTTTAGGAGTGGTCTTTAGTCCCAGGAGGACCCAGGGAAGCTGAGTAAACCAGTTGTAATCCTTGCAGCAAGACATCAAAGCTGCTTTGAGGGTGCGATGAAAACTTTCAACCATTCCATTGGCAACGGTGTTGTAGGCCGTTGTCTGATGTAGGGTGATGCTCAGGAGATTCGCTAATGACGTCCACAATTGAGAGGTGAAAGTGGTTCCCCTGTCAGAAGTAATATGCTCAGGGATACCGAATCTTGAGATCCATCCAGAGAGTAAGGCAGATGTACATGAGGCGGACGTTGCAGTTTCCATGGGAATGGCTTCAGGCCAATGAGTGGAGCGGTCGATAACGGTAAACAGGTAACGATGTCCTTGTGATGTGGGTAGGGGGCCTACAACGTCGACGTGAATGTGTGCGTAACGACGCTGAGGTTGAGGAAAGGTGCCCACTCCTGAATCCGTGTGTCGATGTACTTTGGAAGTTTGGCAAGAAGTACAGGCGCGAACCCAATCCTTAGCATCCTTAGAAATGCCGAGCCAAATGTACTTTGCCTTCAGTAGCTGTGCAGTAGAACGGCACGAGGGATGTGAAAGGCCGTGAATGAAATCAAACACATGTCGGCGCATGGGAGCAGGAATCCAAGGTCGCGGTCTACCAGTACTGATGTCACAGAGGAGGGTGGTGTTGGAGTCTCCGAGGGGATAAATCTTCCCAACGGAGGGACGTGCAGGATGTCCTACAAGCTTGATACTCTGGATCCTGTCGTTGGGCTTCAGCCAGGGTGTTGTAATCCAATCCCAGTTGAACAGCAGCCAACGTGTTTCTTGACAGGGCATCGGCAACGGGATTCATTTTCACAGAGTCGTATTGGAGGGTGCAATTGTATTCAGCCACGGCGGAGAGATGTCGGCTTTGACGGGCGGACCAGGCATCAGACTGTCGAGTGAAGGCGTGCACCAGAGGCATGTGGTCTCTGCGAATGACGAAGGGCATACCTTCTAAGAAATGGCGAAAGTGACGGACAGCCAAGTGCACCGCCAGTAATTCTCGATCGAAGGTAGAATAACCCGATTCTGCCTTGGACAGTTTTCTGCTGAAGAAGGCCAATGGGCGGGGCGAGCCTTTGACCACCTGCTCGAATACTGCACCAATAGCGACGTCGCTGGCATCGGTGGAGAGAAGGAGAGGGGCGTGTGGGATAGGAAAAGTGAGAGCCGCAGCAGTTGATAGGGCCGCCTTTGCATTGCAGAAGGCTGCTTCTTGAAGGGGACCCTACTTCAGGTCCTTTGGCTTGCCCTTGAGGGAGGCCTAGAGGGGAGCAAGAGTGGCGGCAATGGCTGGCAGAAAACGGTGATAATAGTTGATCATGCCCAAGAATTCCTGCAAAGCTTTGACGGTCGAGGGCGCGGGGAAGTTGTGAACGGCTGCTACCTTCTCAGGGAGGGGATGGACTCCTTCAGGAGTGATACGGTGTCCTAAGAACGACACTTCGTTGGCACCAAAGGTACACTTGTCGTACCGGACTACAAGGCCGTTTTGTTGCGGGCGGTCGAGCACGATGCGCAGGTGACTGATGTGTTCCTCTTTTGAAGAGGAGAACACAAGTATGTCGTCCACATAACATACACAGAAAGGGAGGTCCCCTAAGATGCCATCCATGAGACGTTGAAACGTTACCCAAGCATTATGAAGGCCAAAACAGGAGTAATTGAAGGTGTATGTACCAAACGGAGTGGTGATGGCAGGCTTGGGGATGTCTTCTGGGTTCATAGGCACCTGATAATACCCCTTCAGGAGGTCGAGCGTAGAGAAAACTTCGCTCTGTGCAGGTAGGAGATCACGTCGGCAATGTTTGGGAGGGGGTAGTGATCCGGTTCTGTTTGCATGTTCAGGCGCCTGTAATCCCCGCACGGACGGAGGGAGCCGTCTTTCTTCAGAACGATGTGTAAGAGTGACGACCATGGGCTGGAGGCCTTTTGGCAAAGGCCCATTTCCTCCATTTCGGCGAACGTCTGTTTGGCGGCTGCCAATCGTTCCGGTGCCAGACGTCTGAATTTTGCGAAGACTGGGGGTCCCGTCGTCTTGATATGGCGATAAATACCGTGCTTGGCAGGAACCGTGGGCGTTTGGCGAAGTTCTGGACGGAAAACTTCCGGGTACGACGTTAGGAGTTGGGAGTAGGCATCCATGGGGGCGCTGATGTGGAGAGCGAGGTTAGAGGGGGCGGGTTGAAGAGGTGTCAACAAGTACGAGTCTGCGTTGACCAATCGTCGGTGGGCGACATCTACCAGAAGGTGGAAATGAGAGAGGAAATCCGCACCGAGGATTGGCATTGTGACGTCAACAACGAGAAACTTCCAATTGAATTTACAATTTCCGAACGATAATGTGAGGTTCTCGTAACCGTAGGTGGGTATCGCAGATCCGTTGGCAGCTACCAAGCGGACGTCGGCAGATGTAGACAGACTACGTCGTGCCTTGAAGAGTTCCCTTGGCAAAAGATAACGACAAGCACCTGTGTCTACCAAAAATCGCACGCCCGTTCCTGCATCCTGTAAAAAGAAAAGATTAGAAACATGGGAGGCCACCGCCACAAGCGATGGCCTACTTTCACATTTTCTGGCCTCTGACAATCCTTGGCACATTTCTTCGCGGTTGCCCCGAATCTGAAGTGGTAGTAGCAAAACTGCGGCGGATGAGAGGTAGTAAGTGGCTGTAGAAGTCGTTCGTTGGGGCGCAAGTGATTGGTGGGTGGTGGGCGGCTTTGTCACCGCTTCGGCACGCCACGGGGTAGTCGTGTATGTCCAACGGCATTCATGTCAGCTTCGGTTGACGTTGACTAGGCATCCTCGTCGTCAGGGGTGGAGGCGTTGATGGAGGTCTCGAAGTGGCTGTCCATGAGGGCGTCGGCTTTGGTCATCAAGTCCTTTATGGGTAAACTATCAACATCGGGTATGGCAGCGCGTACAGGTTCGGGTAAACGGCGTATCCAAAGGGCACGAAGTAGGTTCACCTCACGAGGAGAGCCGTCTGCGGCAGGTTGAAGGCGAGCGATACTGGTCATTTCCCTGAGAGCAAGCGAAGCCCTTTGGTTCCCCAACGGGTGTTGCGAGAGCTGAAAAAGCTTTGCCATACAGGCGGCGGGCGGCGGGCAGCGGGCAACGGCGAGTACTGCTGTAGAAGGTATGTTTTGAGGGCGTCGTACGCTATTGGGGTGTCTCGTTGTTCACAAAGCCAGTCGGATATTTCTGGGAAGGTGTCCTCAGGTATCGCCGCGAGAACATAATCCGCTTTGGTGGTTGAGCGAGTCACATCCCTGATACGTAAGTGGACTTCTGCGCGCTGAAACCAAGCAAACGCCTCTCCGCTGGCGAACGGTGAAAGTTTCAATGGGGCGGCCGCAGCGCCAACTGCTGTAGTAGAGTCCGCCATAGTACCAACGATGGAGGGGCGAGGGAGGTGGGGGTGGAAGGCAGTGGGAGCGAGTCGACTACCGGGGTCACCAATGTGACGGTCGGTGCCGAGTGAGGGTTGTGAACTCAAAGGCAGGATTCAATCAACTGAGTTGTTTATTAAGGAACACTCTTCTTTATATACAAAACCTCAAGGCAACAGGACATAACATGTTCGAGAGACAGACAATGTTCAGAGCAAAACCGGAGACATGATCATTCAGGTTCTTTATAGTGCGAGGAAAGAGCGCAGATACAAGCATAATATATACAAGATAATTATGTACAATTGTGTGACACACGGTTGGTACAACACTGAATCATAGTGGTACACATGTCCTTTGGCCAAACCAACCTTTTAGCTATCCTCTCGAAAGGAGGTACCAACTTCAACGCTGACGTTACATTAAGATTATCCCCAGAACTACTATTTCTATTATCATTACCGTTACGTACTCTCTGCAAGATAATCTCGTGTTCCCTCTCTTTAGCTTTTTCTTCAGCTTGCAACTGCATGGCTTTTAAGTCTAACTCTTTAATCTTCGCTTCCTCCCTCAAAATACTGAGTCTCAATTCACTTACCTGATGAATGTTGCTTTTATCTAGTTCCTGGTTTCCATCGTTAGTGACTTTGCCCTGTTCTTCATTTTTGTTCATATGTGAAACACTTACTCTCATTTGGTGATCTTTAGCAGCTTTCAGTACTTCTTTAAGTAACTGCCCCTTACGAATTTCTGATGGCAGTTCCAAATGCAAAAACTGAGACAAGAACCACAACTCCTCTCGTTTCAAATAAGAAATATTGTCTTCCAATCGGGTCTACTGAGAAATTCGGCCGCAGCCTCCTCAGCTTGAAGCTCGAAATAAGGCATATTCTAAGTTAAAAGGGGAATGAGGGAGAGAAGGGTGGGGAGGGTGAGAAAATACTCCTATCATTTAAAAACCTATCAAGCAAAACTATCCTCCCAGTTTTCTCTGCACTCCTCCTCGAGAAAATCCTGTGAACGTTAATGTCTGGTAATAGATCCTGTCACGGTCGCCATTTATGTTATGAACTCTTAATAGATGGTGACGAGTTCACCGATTCTTTATCTACCATATACCTCTTACCACCATGATAATGAGTAGTACTCATACCAGAGCCAAAAAGAATCGAAGGAATTTCCTCAAAGAGAAGGATACAGAGACTAAACAAACACTTAATTATTTATTACAATTAATAACTTAAAATTACAAAGAAATCCCTTGAAAACTGTACTTTAGGGAAATAAAAACTTATTATTACAATTCCACGAAGACATATTCGCCTAGCTAACTAGCGCACTGAAGTAAAAGAAAAAGTAACTAAGTAGAGATAGAAACCACATATGTACGGGTCGTTGTGATAGAAGGAGACAAAGTATGAAAAAATCCTTAAACCTAATTAATTAACACAGTTAGATGACAATAAACATACATTGTGAAAACTAAAAATAAACATAATCCAGCTAACATCAATTAACTCTTCTTCAACAAATCATATTCCCTTAGCAACACGGCACATACTTTCATCTCCAACCGTAAATTTCAGCAGTACCACCAAGTAGGAGACACTCAACATAAGTCGTCTATGGGTAGGAATGGTCACGACAATACACTCAGGGTCTCGAATCTTACCCTTTTCTCCGCCACTGGGAAGCCCCTTAACGACTCCAGAGGTTCAGCAAGCCGAGGGCAAGGGCAACGACGGATGAAGCTCGCATCCAAAAGTATGAAATGCAAGGAAGGGCATCACACATAATATCTATCTCTCTCTCTCTCTCTCTCTCTCTCTCTCTCTCTCTCTCTCTCTCTCTCTCTCTCTCTCTCTCTCTCTCTCTCTCTCTCTCTATATATATATATATATATATATATATATATATATATATATATATATATATATATATATATATATATATATATATATATATATATATATATATATGTGTGTGTGTGTGTGTGTGTGTGTGTGTGAGTGTGTGTGTGTGTGTGTGTGTGAGTGTGTGTGTGTGTGTGTTTGTGTGTGTGTTTATTAGTATTTGTTTGCTTATATATTCTGTTTATCTCATAGGACATCAATCCCTAATGGATAAACTTTATAAATAAATGAGTCTAACCTATTGTAATATGCATACAATGAGGTAACCAGTTTTGGTTCCTTTTTGGATAAGGTTCATTATTTTTCACTTTGGAACTGATGTATGTGGAAAATTATCGTAATGATATTAAATGAAATAAAAATAAGTTCAGGCTTTAATCCTTAATTTACATAGTTTCCTACATGTGTTGTTTTTTTTTTTTCAGTGTTTGGAAATTGCCTTCGACTCTCTAGTGGAAATTCTCATTTTCTCTTCACTACTAAAAACAATATATATTCCGACCTTTGTATTTTGTACTTATTTCTTTTGAACTGACATGGAACGTCAAGCATTTCATTAAAGACATTATAATTTGAGCACTAAGAGGAAATCCAACGTTTTAAAAATTATAAAAGTAATGAGTCTTTTTATGGTATTGCTTTGTTACTCGCTGGAGTTTGATTTTTGTCACATGCTTTTAGGAGCATTGTTTTCATAATAAACATTTTAATTAGCATTATATAATGACTAGTCAAAATATCTAATTTTTTATTTAACAGCAGTCAAAATAATTGTATACATTTGAAACTTAATGCTCTAAATATATTTTGGTTTTATGTCTGCACAAATGAGCAATTGTATGATGGATAAAAACAAATAACTTCGAATTGGAAAATTTTACACAGAATTAACAAGCAACAAGTAACGAAGTCCATATACAATCACTGTTTTTAAACGTTAAATTATGGAGAGAGAGAGAGAGAGAGAGAGAGAGAGAGAGAGAGAGAGAGAGAGAGAGAGAGATGAATTCTCATTTTTGAGAATCATGTATTTTTTCTATGAAAGGATTTCACCGACACACTTTTCAATGTTGTGCCCGGAGAGTCTTGTGTAAATTTTATATAAAAACCGATAGAGAATAACAAAGATATGAAAAATCTAATATTTTGAAATATGGAACGGCAAGTTTAAATAGGTTTTTCTAATATTCGTGTGGGAGAGAGCGAGACAGAAAAAGAAGAGCAATTGCATTTTAATGTATGAACATATTTGGTGTACACGTGCATTACATGGCTCCCCACTAATCGAGAATAATGTCAAACAGGGTATCCTTCCCTCTGTAATCAAACTATAGTTGGGTCCTCGTGCAGGATATAAGCTGTTTAAAGTTATCGATGGTGTACTTGTTGCTTTTGCTTGGTGATTGTAAGTCGGGGGCAGCAAGTAAATTCCCCCACAACATGATACAGGCACTGAAGATTTTCAGATGAGGTTGCAGACAGAAAAAAAATCAGTAGAGACGGTTAATGGCTCACTATGCACCATTTCCGCTTTTACAAAATTTGGGGTATTCTTAGGACTCTTCTTTAATCTAAGAAAGACCCAGGGAAACTGAGTAAACCAGTTTTAGGCCTTGGGTCAGGGCATGGAAAGCTATTTTGAGAGTCAGATGAAAGCGTTCAACCATTATGTTGGATGCTTGGCTGTCGCCTGATATTTGTTTTAGGGTGTTGCCAAGGAGATTTTATAATTGAGAGGGGAAATTTGTACTCCTTCCAGAAGTAACATGCTCAAGGACTCCAAATCTGTCTATCCACTTCCAGAGCAAGGCATATGTACAAGAAGCAAATGTTACAGTAAGCATGGGGGATGGTTTCAGTCCAACAAGTGGACTGGTCAATGACACAATACAGGCAATGATTATCTTGTGTTTTTTTTTGTAGGGGCCTATTATATTGACGTGAATTTGTGCAAAACTGTGCTGAGGTTGAGTAAAGAAGCCCATTTCTGAATCTTTGAAGGGGTGCCAATTGTAAAAAATATTTCCCAAAAATACACTAATCAAGACACGCTAATGAAATTTTCAGGCATTATTAGCACTATAATAAGGCATATTCTACAGGGAAAATAAAGGATTTTATGAATAAAAATGTGAAAATCGGAGCTAGCGACTTAAAAGTTATTTGGTGACCAGTGAGAAACTAATGTCTTGAATTGAAATTCGCTCTGACATTATGTTTGTTTATCCACCTGGAACAAGCACACAAAGTTTTATCAAAATCGAACAGTAAATAAGCACACAGCAAGAAAAAAACGAGCAAAAACTTTAGTGAAAGCCCGGCTGGTGATGGAGGGATACCTAAAAATAAATATTCACCAAAAATTAAAATCTCGATTTAGGGAAAAAACCTTCTGAGAGTTTGTAGGTATTATGTCACTTGATGGCCTAAAACATCTAAATATTATATTACTTAAGGCATAAGAGCAGGACAAGCAAAGAAATACACCCCTCTCCCGAAAAGAAAAAACGAGAAATTACGATTTTTGTCTGATGACGAAAATATTGGATATAAAATCATAGTCACCCCTGAGCTCATTTTCTTTGATGTCACTGATATGAGAAAACGACTTTTAACAGTTTTTAAGGGGTAAACTATAAAAATTAGAAAATTACTAATGCTATCTCGTATTTTTACTATTAACATAAGGGGGGCGTTGATGACCGGGGGGGGGGCATTATAGAGGCTGGAGATGAATTCTACACATATCACGGCCTTCTGATAGGCAAAAGGAAGACTTTTAGCAAAGAAAAAAAAAATGGCAAAAATCACCCTCTCATCGTGGAGACAACCCTTTTGTACTTTTGAAGTCTAGCATGAAGCACAAGCACAGGTTCGATCCTTATTATCCTCATTAATGATATATCAAATGAACTTTTTATTCAGTTAGCTGTGCAGTATATGGATGTGTGAGACCATGAAGGTTGAAAATAGAATAGCAGTATTAGGCAATAGACAGTTTTTTTTTACTGAAGAAAGCCAACATGTGGGACAAGCTGCTGGCTAACTGTTCGAGCACTTCACCAATAGCGATTTTATTAGGATTGGTCGAAAGTAAGGAAAAAATATATGGCACAAAATCTGAGAGCAACAGCAGTTAATATAACATAATCAATATTGCTTTAAAACAGAAAAAAGTGCATATTTTTTCTCTCAAACTGTATGGAAAATATCATATTAACATTTATGGGTCACTTCCCGTGCCTTGCATAAGCCATATACGGTTCCAATCTGAGTGACACATATTTTACTGCTTCACGTAAAGCATGAGGTCAATGATTTTACAAATTATAATTCAGAACTCGAGAGTCACCATAAAACCTGCAAATGTGAATTCGTTCACATTGAAATTCATTACATTAATTTAGAATTAAATTAACTTTAGGACACAGAAGACATCCCGGTCTCTTTTCATAATTCCGGTTAATGACCTCCTGAGGTTCTTACAATGTAAAGAATGAGTCTACTTGGCTGCTAATTAAAAAAAAAAAAAAAAAAAAAAAAAAAAAAAAAAAAAAAAAAAAAAAAAAAAACCTCCTCAGTGTATCTAGAATATCGAGTATCTTATTAATTAATGTACGTGCCATCCTTAAAATAAATATTGTTTATTTTCAGAATGAATTAATGATAATAATTGCACAATATACCCTGCTTCGAACGAATATTTTTTTTTATTATTATCAAGACTTTCTGAGTTAGATTTTCTCATGGAAAATATAATTTTTCACACTCTTATATATGCCTTTTGGACGTTAAGAATATGAGATGTGATGCATATGATGGAGAGGAGAAAAGGTGTGAATTGTTTGTAAGATGGACCATATGGAAAGAAAGTGAAATTAGAAAAATAGGAAATTGGTATAAGGTCAATTACGGCGGGTCAGGAGAGGGAAGAAATGGAATTAGCATCATAATGGGTAATAACTGGAAGGGTAATGTGGTAGTAGTGAGGAGAATAAATGGCAGTGTTTTAAACATCCCAATAGTATTATTAAAACTCAGATGCACCATAGATGTGTGGCCAAGCACGAGACAAAATAAATAGTCATGAGTTTGTGACAGCTATTAGTAAAGTGAAAGAGGATGTGAATCATGTCATATATACATTTATGAATGGCAAAGTGGGGAAGAGATGCGATGTATACGAGGTGTTCAAGTCCTGCTCAAACACGACAGTTTCTTATGGCGTCTACAGCGTTACCATCCTCGTGAGTTAATGATGGGGGTATTTGGGTTTAGCTATAGGTCTAGCTATAGGTCTAGCTGCTGAGTCATCAGCAGCCATTTCGTGGCTCTTTCTGGTCCTAGATTTTGTGGAAAAGGGATTAAGCGCTGATCATATGCATATAAGATTAATGATAGGGAGTGTTGAGGTAGATAGGACGTTGTCACAGTCTCTTTCCTTTGTCATTCATGAGCGACCTTTAAGCATAGAGGGCCAAGGGTTTTGAATCATAAAATAAGAGGTGGGACACATTAAAAAAGGCTCAGTGAATTAAATTGGCATGCGTGGACCCCTGGTTTTGGATGTTGGATAATCATATGATAAGGTATGGAAGTGAAGTGTAAAGCGGAATAGATAGAATTCTGGATAAAAAAGTCACCAAAAACAATGTGATGAACTGTGAAGTTACTTTGAGGGGAGAATGAACTAAATTACAAAGACTGGTAGTGAAAGGTTTTAAAGGGCTAAGAAGAGAAGAAGAGAATGGAGAGAAATAAAGTTAAAGTTTGAGACTTTGAAGGAGAAAATGGTGAGCAATTTACAAGGATTGCGAGAGAGAGAGAGAGAGAGAGAGAGAGAGAGAGAGAGAGAGAGAGAGAGAGAGAGAGAGAAAGAGAGAGAGAGAGAGAGGGGGAGAGAGTCAATGGAATGTTTGAGATTTAGGTTAGGAATGGTTTAGAGTACACACACACACACACACACACACACACACACACACACACACACACACATATATATATATATATATATATATATATATATATATATATATATATATATATATATATATATATATATATATATATATATATATATATATATATATATATATATATATATATATATGGAAAATGGTAAAGCACCAAATCTAATAGTTTCAAATGAAAAATTCCAAGATACTGGCTATAGAAGGGGAAGAATGGATGTTTGTTAAATCAGGAGCAATATTGAAAGAGTGAATGATGCCTAAATAAAGTCTAATTGTATCGATATTTAGGAAGAAATTTTAAGTTTTACCGATTCAACGACCAGATTAAGATCATACCACAACTTATTTACAGCTGGAATATAACTTCTTGTATACTTTGTAGTCTTGACTCTTATGACGGAGAAGGCACAGCTATTAGCATTTACTTGTAACGCACTTGTTCCATACAGGCTCGTACACTGTAAGGGCACTTTCACACTAAGCAATTCAAAACCCCCTTCGCCAGCGTAAAGGAATCGTGCATACAAGTTGACTGATATAAACCTAATGCAGACTTTCACATTATAACGGCACGGTGCCAATTTGCATGATCTGTAACCTTTTGGCTTGAAGCAGTGTTGCCCATTTTGGTGGTTTTAGTTGGCCATTATGCTCAATGCACGTCTTCACTCTAGGTGTTTTTTTTTATCTCGAATTTAAAAGTGGCACGCATCAATAGGTCACAGCTCTTCATCATAAAAACCTATCGGGAATTTTATGGATATGGATCATAATCTTGATATAGAACTTCTCATTTCTCTAGTCGAAACCAAACCTGTTTTATGTGATAAAAGTATTGCTAAGTATAAAAGTCGTCATTTAGTTACAGCTGCTCGGAGAAAAGTATGCTGTGCTTTGAATGAGGGATTTAAAATTATTAATAGTAGGGAGAAATGCAAATATGTTGAGTTTTCAATTATTTATTTATCTTAAATTTTGCATGAGTTTTTATTAAGAAAAACATGGCTACTATTTTATTACTATTTTAAGAATACTGCGCATATAATATAATGCACATGTTTAGTCATGAAGACACTTAATACTAGATAGGAGAAAGTTTACATACTTTCTCAATATCATATTTTAATATACTGCCACCTCAAAACGCTTATTTCCTTAACAAAACTATCAGCAAACTTTCTGATGTCCTCTGCTGCTAGTCAAGTTCTTATATTATTAGGATGTTCAAACTTTTCTAATCCATTTAATGTTAAAGTATTTCCAAAGTTAAAACCATCAACTTCTCGTACAATGATACGAAGAATATTTGCCAACATTCATAGCAAGATAAAGAGATACGTGAATAGGACGACGGGATAGCTTCCATTTGTTACTCAAAATTCCAAATGCAGATTAAAAATACGTTCTTCCTCTACTTAAACGATAATTGAGTACTCTCTTTTTTCACTTAATTGTCTTTTACCATTAACCACATCAAGTTTTCATGGAACCTAAATTCTTCATCCCCTAGAATACATAAAACACAAAGGATTTCTGAATACCGGGGATTAGTTTTGGTTCGGGTAGAGGAAAGAGATTTTTGTCAGAATATCTCTATAAAGATCTAATTCGGGAAGTGATTGAATCATAGTCTTTCCCATGTGCTCCAATGTTTTAAGATTGTTATTTTAGACCATAATTTTTAGAAAAATGATTATCCTCCTTCTTTCATGTCTCTTTGGGCATTGGATTCCTGATCGTCTTACATAATCGGTAAAGGTACAACAGGTCCCTCCTCT
>NC_090734.1:40494254-40504254 GCF_036898095.1 Palaemon carinicauda
TTATTTTTCTCATCGGCATTTATAAATTAGGAAGAAAGACTTATACAAAAAAAAAAATGATCACTGCAAGTTTGAAATTTTGCAGTTCCGCGTAATGAACTGCATGATCAGGAAGATTATGACATATTCTGGTCACCACTGGAATAAGACTCCTAGAATATGTGTTGTATTGATTCATATGATGGGGAAGGCAAGACCGTTAGACTTAATTATATAACTGGTACAGTGTAGGAAAATCATAAAACACAGGCGGATCCTAATTATTAGAAATCTTATTTTACAACTAGTGGAAAAATTTGTGTTCAGGATTTATTCAACATATTTCTTATATATTGATAAAAAAAATATACCACCAGTTTTTTTTTTTCTTAAACCTGAGGCATCGTTTTCTTTTAAATTCATTACTATTTCTGAACCTTTTTATAGATAATATGTAAACTGATTTATTGAAAAATAAATTTTTTTTTTCTTCAAATCCAGTCAAATAACCTCTCAAAATTCCCTTCTTTGTTGGGGGGCCGGGGGGGGGGGGGGGTCACATGAGATATGACATTGTGACAGAGCAACAAATCTCAATCAGGCATGTATTATATTATAACTTGACATACAAGCTCTCATATTAAGAAACTGCCAGCAATAAGAACATATAAACCACTGCTGTTTTCACTTTTCCTATGCTAAATGGTGGTCTCCCTTTTTCCACCAATGCTAGCAACGTTGCTACTGGTTTAGTTCTCGAGAAGGGGGTTAACAGCGCCCTGCACCCATTGGATTTTTTTCAGGAAACAGCTGTCCACGACGGTATCAAGGTATTCAACCTTCGACTGCGAAATGCTGATGGTGTTTTAGCTATTTGTCACTTTCACCACTCCTTTGAAGGTACACCCTCTGTTATACGTGTGGACCACATGCCTTTGTTGTGCGCCTTCGATCAACAGTCTAAGGCCTGGTTTCCCCCTTAACTCTGATATCTCTCCGCAATACCTGAATACAACTTCACCCTTCAAAATGTCCCTGGAAAAAGGAATCTCTTGCCGGGGTACTGTCAAGAAACACATTGGCTGCTACTCACCAAGGATTGGAGCATAACACCTCAGTAGAAGCCCAATGCACAAGTGCAGAATAACAAGAATGTAGGATATCCTACACATAAACCCGTTGGGTATATGTCGCCCTCAACAATTCCAAAACTGCCCTCCTCTGTGAGGTCAGTACCGGTGTACCAGGACTATGAATACCTGTTACCATGCACAGACAACTATTTGAATTCATCCAAGCCCAAGCACATTCGTCGCTCCAATATATTGTTCAGCTACTGAAGACGAGGTTCATTTAGCACAGCATTACTAAGCATGCTAAAGACTGTGTCCCACTCCTGTAGTACATGCCAAGATTCAAAAGGACATTGACACACCGTGTCGGGATTTTCATTTCGGCAATTATATGATTAGTTCTAAGCCCGATGTTAAGGGCGGATAGCAAGACCTTGAAGAGGTAAGACTCCCAAAACCATCCAGGAATCAAACAGAATACGGCTACACTTTACAATTTTATTACAAAAATAGTTGTGTGAAAAGGAAATAACATATTAAAACGTTTACACTGCTTAATAAATGAAATATCTGACTTGAAACAATTATACGTGCTCGTAAAACACCAAGTCCACATAGGACTTAAAAGAAGAACAAAATGCACCCAATTTCAACAAAATACCATGGTAGACCACATACCAAGGCTTTCTATTGTAATTTAGTGAATGACTGTGATCCCCAATCACAAGGATCACCGAAATATATACAGATACAAATCTCACATCAAACTTACAAAAACTATGGGGAAACCGACCTGGTTATACAAGGAGTAGAGACGTAAACAATATAGATAACTTAATTGTTCTGGGGATATTAGGCAAAAGAGGACGATCGGAGCTCTGCAGCTCCAACGAAAACTCCGATTTCCCGCGCTGACTAAAGTGTCCTTGGCAGAGGGGAGGGAATTCTTACCTTATTAATTTATAAGGGGTTGGTTAAAGCTTCTTTATTTGCCACAAGACTGAGAAACTGTTAAAGTCTTATTTTAAATACAAGTGGGGGTTCAATGATTCGGCTGAAGGCCATAATTTGCCGTAATCCACCAGCTTAGGGAG
The DNA here is from genome assembly GCF_036898095.1 of Palaemon carinicauda. Lineage (NCBI taxonomy): Eukaryota > Metazoa > Arthropoda > Malacostraca > Decapoda > Palaemonidae > Palaemon > Palaemon carinicauda. The sequence goes on from NC_090734.1 coordinate 40,496,401, forward strand.
TCCTTGGCTCTAAACATATACATAAGACATTTTTATCGTGGTATAGTAAAATGACGTTACATTCGTGATTCATAAATTACAAATACTCAATTTCTTTAACACCCGCTCATTCCCTACCAGGTGGTTATGTTTTAGGCCCTAATACCGTCTCGTATTAGACCATAGTCATTCGTCTCAACGCCCGTGAGATCTTCCAGCCTTCCCTCAATTTAACGCAACGTTTGTGGAGTTAAATGACGGGACTTTCGTATGATCAGTTCGAAATTCCCGACATCCTCCACACCCGAAATAAGGGGGTGGTGAAACGTCGGTCAATTAGGCAAGACTGGACTAAGGGGGGGGGGGGGGGGGGGGGGGGGTTGAGTAACTACTCCAAGACTCTGTTAGGCTCATTGAGTAGCGCTCCACAACGACTCTAACAGAGCATACACAATGTACAGCATACAGCAATGTTACCCCGGGGCAATTAACTCTTACAGGTGTACACAAAAAATAATAAAAAAATAAACCCAGACAGAGGATACATACAACAGTCCAAACGGAAAGGCAAGTAGGCAATGGGCCTAAGACAATCATCATTTCATGCATCTATACACAAGAATAGCAATAGAAATGTATTCCGACATATAATTAATACGATTCAAATGGAAAGGCAAGTAGGCAATGGGCCTAATACAATCATCATTTCATGCATATACATACAAGAATAGCAATAGAAATGTATTCAGACATATAATACATACAATGATTCAAATGGAAAGGCAAGTAGGCAATGGGCCTAATACAATCATCATTTCATGCATATACATACAAGAATAGCAATAGAAATGTATTCTTACATATAATACATACACCAATTCGATCATAAGGTAATCTGCCCTTAATCACATTAATCGAATCACTCTTCTCACACTGCCACACGTAGGCTATTACTTTAGGGGGAACAAGAGGGAGGGGCCTGGCTCTGTATAACGCTCGGTTTGTAAGTACGAGAGACCATCCCGTCCCTGTTCCTCACTCCCGACGCACTTCCAACTTCAGTGGATCCCTGCACACATACACTCTCTTCATTCCACCCTCCCTACCTACCAGATAGGGCACTCCCTTTTTCACTCACTGTTTGCAGTTGCGCATTATATATTGAAACTCCTTAGCAGACGATCCATCAGTTCTTGCTGCTTCGCGGCAGCCCTTCTCAATGGGCGTGCAAAACGTCCTTGTGCGTCCGTCTGCTTCGATTCTGTTTCACATTCACTTCTCTCACTAACCGCATTGTTCTCACTATCAGCGTCGTTGTCGAAGGTTCCTGTGACTAGTTGTTGAGTTTTCGTAGCCGGAGCCATTTCCCGGTTGTCCCCAGACGTCTCAACGATCCCTGGCATTCCTGCGGTCGAACTCTACGCACCCTCTTCTCCGTCGTCGTCGTCGTCTTCTTCTCCACCATCATCCTTAAAGGGCGCAATTTTCCGGGGAACCAGGTGGCTGACAGCTCGCAGTGAATCGACACTCTCGAACAACACTTTGGCCGAGCGCACTTCTCCGTCGTCGTCGGGATACGTCTCCACAATACGTCCAAGAGGCCACGTAGCTCTTTTTTATTTTCTTGTCTTACCAGCATGACGTCTCCAGGGTGCAGCTTGGAGGGTTCTCCAGACCGACAGTCATGCCGGGCTCTCAAGGCACTCAAATATTCCCTTCTCCACCTCTCTCGGAAGGCTTTCAAAGAGTCTGTCAGTTTTAGGTATCGATCACGTAGCCTCCGGGAGGTAAAAGTCACGTTGTGGTTGTCGTTCGGCAAGATCGGTGCCATGAGGTGGACTGGGTGTCCTCTTAGCAAATGGGAGGGGGTGAGGACTTTATCCTCCTACTTGTCGCTGCTGTATATAAGCGGCCGATTATTCACCACTGCCTCTGCTTCTTTCACAAGGGTTAGTACGTGGGCTTCCGGTAGGTACTTCTTTCCGATGGCTATCTGGAGGGTCCTTTTCGTTACCCCCGATCAGCCGCTCAAAGAACCCACCTTTCCAAGGTACATGGGGCGTCTGAATTCGCCACTTTATGTCTATTCTCCTTAGGATCTGCTGGACTTCATCTTCTTCATAGAGTCCCTGAAGGAGGTGGCTGGAAGTTTTGAAAGTTTGATGGTTATCAGACGTGATGAACTGCGGGGCACCGTGGGTGGCGCAAAATCGTCTTAGGGCTAATACAAATTCTTCCGATTCCAGGGAGGGGCAGAAATCGATGTACACGGCCCTGCTGGCCATGCATGTCACGATCAGTATGTAGCCTGGCCGCGTTTCAGTCTGTTTGGCCACTGTGTGGTCCACTCTGCCTGCTGTAAAGGCTTTTGTGAGGGTGGTCCTCTCCTTCAGTAGAGGGGGTGGTGGCTGTCTCAACAAAGGCTGGAAGGCTAGCATACATTCTGGACATTGTCGCACGGTCCGCTCCGCAATGGAACGTAGACCCGCCGCCCAGCATTTCTGTCGAAAGATACCCATTAGTGTATTCACCCCACAATGCAAGTGCAAACAGTGTAAATATCTTAAATAAATCCTGACTAAATGCCCTTTGGCTGGCAAGAGAATTAACTGATTAGTTTCCTCTACTTGGGACACTCGTCCCCTAGTACAAATAAGACTATCTATTAATACTAGATTCAATTGTTTGACAAAATTAGCAACTTCACGAGGGGGTCTGACTCCACCCTCTAAGTAAGCATAAACTGTAGGCAAATAATGTTTTTGCTCTAGTTGGACAACAATACGGAACGGATGCCGTTCTTTTTTTGTAAACCTTTTGATTACCCCAACAATTCTCAACAAGAATTGGAATTCTACTTCCCTTTGTAGAATTTCTCATATCTCTCCTGGGGGGGCAGGACTCATTTCCTCCCTTTAGTTCTTGCACCTCCGCTACTGTAGTGATTTCATGGGTTGGATCTTCTTCCTTGCAAGGAACAAGCTTTCCCGTAGTCCTGAGGAATTCTGGACCGTTCCTCCAAAGGGAGTTATCTAGCGGTTGTTGCGTCGTTGCACCTTTGGACAGGACATCAGCAGGGTTCTGTTTACGGGGGACATGGATCACACTGAATCGACAAAACTGCTGAAGAAAAACAATCTTCGCCACTCGGTTAGATATAATGATGTTCTTGTGGTCCTTGGCCTCAGGAGATGCTACCCATGTCAATGTGACCTTATTCAGTCCACATGACTATCTCTCGTGGCTCTATCAGCTCTTTGAGGGACTTTGCTAGTCTGCTGCTTAGCTACAATGCTAGCAGTTCTAGCTTTGGAATTGTCAATTTGTTCATTCCCTTCGGAGTGATCCTCATTTTACTAGTTATTAGGCTTACCTGATTGCAGTCGTCCCTGGTATATACCACTGCGCCGTATGCCTTACTGCTGGCATCGGTGAATACATGGAGTTCTAAACCTTTCTTACCTATCGTTCTTGGAAAATTGATTTCGCTCACCGCTTTCAAATCACTCAACAAATCACTCGCTTCTCTAGCTTTTTCTCCTTTTAAGACATCATCCCAACCCACATCATACTCCCATAGTTGTTGGAGGAAAAGTTTTCCTCTTACAAATAATGGGCTTATCAAACCTATCGCATCATAAATTGAGACCAACAGGGAAAGTACCCTACGCTTCGTAGGCACCCATCCCTCCCACAACTCACAAATTCTCTTGCTTTCTTTCACACACAATCTGTCTACGTCCAGGGCCCATTGCAGCCCAAGCACATTCACACTCACAGGCTCTCTCCACTGTTTCTCGCTATTGAAGGTCAAGTGATTGGACGCCCACCCTTCTAAAGGCATACCCGCCCCTTTTAAGATTTTATTGACAGACTCATGCTCTTGCCTCATGCTCTCTAGATTCTCGAAAGTGGCCAGATAATTATCCACATGAAAAGACTTCACCAAATCTGGCCTACCTTCCCCTTTGAAATGATAATTTAACACTTGTTGTAACAAAAATGGACTTGCTGTGATGCCGAAAACCACGACTCTTAAGGTGAAGGTAAGTGCTCGACCTGCTGCATTGCGCCACAGAAATCGTGTGTATTTGGCATCACGAGGATCCAGCGAGACATGATGGAAGGCTTTGCTGATGTCAGCTAACATAGCATATTGGTTCAACCTAAACCTTATGATCAAATGATACGCTAATTCTACTAGATTGGGGCCAAGTAAGAGGCATTCATTCAATGACTTACTACACTTTGATTTCGCCGAGGCATTGAACACGATTCTAAGGGAGGTGGTGCGGCTATCTTTCCTGATTAAAAAGTGCGGCATATAATAACCTTCCACCTTGGGTCTTTCACTTCAGATATAAAATCCGCTTCAATATATTTATCTATCATTCCCTGGTATTGATCAAAATATTCCCTATCCTTCCTGAAATTAGTTTGCAACGACTCTAACTGTGCCACAGCGTTTCGATAGTTTGTATCTGGCCTAGCATCCGACCCGAATGGTAGGCTAACCTGATATCCCTCAGGCCTTTTCATAACACTTTGCGACACTTTTCGCATGGCTTCCGCCTCGCGAACGGTGTGTTGCTCAGATGGGGCGATGCCAACACGGTCCAAATGCCACCATTCATCTACGTCAAACTGATATGGTTCGTTCATGATTTTGCACACTCTAAACGTTTTTACCTGTTCAATCCTTTCCCCCTGCAATAGCCACTGCGGCACCTTCCCATATGGCAACATACTATTATGGGTCAGGAAAAGATTGATCCCATCCACCTTCTCTACGCCTATAATAAAATAGCTAAAATAATCAGTCCCTACTAATATGTGGACATTTTTCAGTATATCGGACTTGTTTGCTGGATCGGCTAAAGTGACTCCCTTGCTCAACAGATACTGTCTGACCTTTACATAACCAGCGTTATGTATTGGGACGTTTACGTTTTCGTGTGCCACTGGGTTCATTCGCACGGTTCTTTTTCCCATCTCAACCCTACAACTCACTACATTGTATTGGCCACTTATTTCCACGGAGCCAAATGGAGCTATATTCAATGATACTCATCCTACCACCGGTAGGCCTAATTGACTCACGATTTTCGCCTATATGAAGCTCCTTTGGCTTCCTGGTCGAGGAATAGACGGACTCGCTTGCTACCTTGTTTCTGATGGATTTCTGCCATAGCCGTTGGCAAGAGGGTGCATGGGAGGTCTACGTCAGACTTCTGTGCGATCTTTGCGCTCTTGCATGGTTTAGATTCCACTTTAGCCTTGGAATGACAGGGGGCAGTTTCGTGCTGTATAGGCGTCGCATTCTCTACAGGGCGGGACGTTGTTGATTGACTATTGCTACTATTTGGGATTGATTGCGGTCATCTTACCGCATTGTAATCATCGCAAATTGTGGTTTGGTGGTTGGCATTACAATTTTTGTAATAATTTGGGACGGGACATTTATCACTACGATGACCTGACTTTGTACAATTGAAGCAGAGGCTCGTTTTAAGTAAAATGTGACGTCTGGCAGCTAAGTCAGTTACTTAGCGACATCCGTGAGGCGGGTGCCGTTCGCTACAAAATGGGGAGGAATTACTGTGGACGGGTTTGGATTTCGGTCTCACACTGTTGTCTGGTCTTTTATCATGCTCAAGTCTGTCGCCTCTTTGCAACGCATCGTCTTCGAGCATTCTTATAATAAAGTCTATTGCTTCAAAGAACTCTTCTAACGTGTAATCACATTTTCTTAAATGCTATATCACTTTTCTGTAGAGCTTTCCCTCTGATAATTTTTGATTTATGAGGCTCATGACCATGCCCTGGCCTATATCATCTTTACTCAACCTTTTAATTTGTTTAATTATGATTGTTAACTCGAAACAGAACCTTTTGAGCTCTACGGGGTCTAGTGACGGCACAAATATGTTAGCTAATTTTCGGTGCGAAATCACGAGCGTATGGTGTACATTGCCATATTGTTTATCTAGAAGATCTAACGCTATTCTATAGTTTGTGGCGGTTACACTTAGAGATTTCACTATTCTAAGCTGCTCTTTGCCTAATGTCCCCAACAAATAGGTAAATTTAGATACATCATCTAAATCTGGTCTTCTATCTACATGTATCGTAAAGAGCTCAAGGGAAGAAAGGGTATTCCTGCACTTCCCCTTCAAACGTGGGGAGAGGCAGCGGTTTCAACTTGTGGAGAGCAACATTCCCGTTAGAGAGCTTTTCACTTTGTCTATACGATTGTATAGAAGGGTAGAAGCTCGCGTAGCTTCACCCAGCGTGTGCCTGATTCGGTTCTTCCAAACTAGATTCTAGTTTGACATACTGGTTTTTGTACAGCTCTCTCAGCTGTCTTACCTCTTCCTGCAGTTCTGTTACCAGATTTCGATAGACGGACTCAGAGTATGTCTCCATCAGCGCGCGTTGCGTTTCGCTTCGCAAGTCTACTATGAGGCCCATCGACGCCTTGATGTCCACGATCGAGGCCATCGCCATTTTGACTAACTTTACTTTAATTTCGGGAGTTTTGCAACCTAGGAAAAGAATTAGGTTTAAGTTACAAGGATGGGGACACTAAAAAAACCAGAGACACGTGGTCGATCGCACATCGGGACGTTGAGGACCTTAATTGTTACGTCTCTCTCTCTCTCTCTCTCTAAAGGTCACATTTTACTGAATTCCTATCTAGCTCTGGGAGGCACTTGCTATCCGGTTCGAAGGACCAGTTGTCGTGATTTTCACTTCGACAATTATATGGTTAGTTCTAAGCACGATGTTAATGGCAGATAGCATGACCTTGAAGAGGTAAGACTCCAAAAACCGTCCAGGAATCAAACAAAATACGGCTACACTTTACAATTTTATTACAAAAATAGTTGTTTGAAAAGGGAATAACATATTAAAACATTTACACTGCTTAATAAATGAAATATCTGACTTGAAACAATTACACGTGCTCGCAAAACACTAAGTCCACATCAAACTTAAAAGAAGAACAAAATGCACCCAATTTCAACGAAATACGTTTGTGATTCATAAATTACAAAATTACAAATACTCAATTTCTTTAACACCCGCTCCTTCCCTACCAGGTGGTTAAGTTTTAGGCCCTAATACCATCTCGTATTAGACCATAGTCATTCGTCTCAACGCCTGCGAGATCTTCCAGCCTTCCCTCAATTTAACGTAACGTTTGTGGAGTTAAATGGCGGGACTTTCGAATGATCATTTCGAAATTCCCGACACACACCGATTCCGGAGTGGTCACCTAGCCTCAACCTCAGCTTCAATTTTCTCATATCCACATCAGGTATTAGGTCCTTTACTCACATCAAAAGAACAACATTACTAATTTAACGTCAATGACAACTTCACTACTTATCTTGAGGTCATTCCCACACCAACTGCAATGTCGGCATCATTTATATCCTCCTTACTCGTGGGGGATAGTGAGATCTGGTATCCATAACCATATTATCTTTCACTTGGGTACCACTTTCAACTTTCAATTGTGCACATCATTACCAAATCTCTTGGGCCTCCCCCCACCTCGGATAACCCTCTACAACCCTGCAGCTAATGCAATGGTTGAAGATTTTAATCACACTCTTAAAGCAGCTTTGATGTCCCGCTGCAATGATTTTACTGGTTTACTCAGCATCCTTAGGTCCATATGGAATTTGGGACCACTCTTAAGGTTGTCCTTGATTTCTCGTCAGCTGAAATGGTGTAAGATAACCATATGTTAATCCCTTCTGAGTTTTTTCCATCGGCAACCTCATGCAACAAACTCATACGCCTATATCAAGTTATGGGAAAATTTACTCCATTACGCGAAACTTACAAGACAGAGAAATTTATACA
>NC_090734.1:40509254-40516754 GCF_036898095.1 Palaemon carinicauda
AGGGATTCACCAACCCCAGATCTACATTTAGGGGATTGAATTGATGTAAAGAGAGTAGCATCATCAGCATATGCAATAAGCTTGTTTTATAGCTCAAACCACACGTCATGTGTATATAGTATGAAGAGTAATGGGCCAAGAACACTACCCTGTGGAACACCCGATATCACATTCCTTCACTCACTATGGTGCCCATCAACAACAATTCTTTGAAATCTAATACTTAAAAAAATAAATAATAATGCTGAGAAACGACCCACCCACTCCCAACTGTTTGAGTTTGAAAACAAGGGCCTCATGATTAACACGGTCAAAGGCAGCACTAAAATCAAGGCCAATCATACGAACTTCCTGACCACAATCAAGGGATTTCTGTACAGCAATGGAGATTCTAAGAAGGGCATCACATGCTCCAAGGCCTTTACGAAAATCAAATTGCAAATTAGGGAATAGATTATTACCTTCAGCAAACCTATTAAGATGTTTTGCCAGAAGACGTTAAAAAAACTTTAGATAATATGGGAGTTATAGAAATTGAGTGGGACTTGAGCTACCAAAAACACAATTACTCATATTTTTCCCTGTAGCCAACTTTAACTCCTCTCTGGAGGTTTATAGCACACTTTTCCCCTTCCATTTAATATTTTGCATTCATACAATCGTAATTTTCCTGCTCTGCATGATATCAATCATCTATCCACTTTCCTATGATACCGTTAGCATTCCAATTTCAATTTCCAATCTTTCCTTTTTTTTTACTAGAGCTTACACAAAATACCATCTACCGCCGCATAAATTAATTATCCAGTATCCTTTAGGTATATCTCATATACATATTTGTGCAGACACAATATATATATATATATATATATATATTCAAATAAGCCATATAATTTTTTGATACATTAATGTCTGGATTCTCTTAACAACCTCGTGATCAGAGCCCCAGGCCAAATCACACAAAGACAAGAGCTTATGATCGGCCGGGAATCGAACCCTGGTCGGCAAGCTTGTATAGACAGTAACTAAACTACTTGGCCAAGTGGTTTAGTCACTGTCTATATAAGCTTGCAGACCAGGGTTTGATTGCCGGCCGGTAACAAGCTCTTGTCTTTGTGTGATTTCGCCTGGGGCCCTGATCCCGAGGTTGTTAAGAGAATCCAGACATTATTGTATCAAAAATATATATGGCCTATTTGAATATGAAAAACATGTCTAAATGTCCAAAATTTATCATATATATATATATATATATATATGTATATATATATATATATATATATATATATATGAAATTGATATTCAAGTTACTTTTAAATACATAATTACAGACATTACATATATTAGTCAGTCCTTTTGTCAATGCAGTTAGACTCATACTACAAATCACTTTTCTCCCCCAAAAACCAGATCAGCTACCACGTTAAGATAAAATATGTAGATTTTTGTTATTATGATTATACGGAGACTTTACAAATTTCTTTGCTACAATAAATAACCAAGAAACAAAGAAAAAATATATTGTGTCATATTCAGAAGAGCAAGGAATTGCACAAGAGCCCTTCAATTCATCGATTGATGGTGGAACGTAAATATTCAAATGATACAACTTCATTACGTCGGATGTATTATGTTGGTCAGCGCGCTCAAGAGCCCAAACACCCCCCCCCCCCCCCCCCCCCCCCCCGGGATATACTACCGCTTAAGTGTTATTGGATCTTTCGACCTGTCAGAGAGTACTGGATTAGATCCATCTCTATGGTTACACATACACGTAACAACACTGAGATTTCCAAACAATTCTTCTGCGCTCAAGAGGGTGACTACTAATTGTAATTGTTCAGTGGCTTCTTCCCTCTTCGTAAGGGTGAACTAGACTCTTTAGCTATGGTAAGTAGCTATTATTGAAGACAGATGCTCTTAAATCATACCATTATTCTCTAGTCTTGGGTATTGCCATAACTTTTCTACCAAGGCCTTCCACTGTCTTTTAATTTAATTAAGCATTCTTGCTTGAGCGCACTCTCGGGCACGCTTTTCTATTTTATTGTTCTTTTATTTTCAAGCTTTCATAGTTTATATTCGATATATCTAAGTTAATATTGTTACCATTCCGTAAATATATAATTTTCTTGCAGTTTATTCATTTCCTTTCCGCACTGAACTATATTTCCTTGTTGGAGCCCTTGGGATTGTAGAATATTGCTTTTCTTATTAAGGATACACGTTAGCTAATAATAATAATAATAATAATAATAATAATAATAATAATAATAATAATAATAATAATAATAATAATAATAATCTTTTTTTTTTCCAATTTTCGCATCAGTAAGCAGAGATAAGGCAGTTATGCAGTATAGCGACACTTTTATGCTGACTCAATTTAATTTTTCTATGCTCCTCCATTTCATGCTTGTTGTCGGTTTCAATATTCAGCAATAGTAATGGTTAAACTCAAAATGTACTTTGAACTTCTTTGAATCAGGCTTTAGACACAACTCAAGTGAGGATACTAAGAGGTTTTGTTAACTGCTTTGATGGTATTTACACTGACTCTCCTGATGTTATAGTAAGCAAGGATGGTCCTCCTTTTTGAAATTCTGATGACAACATGGTCTCGCCAGAAATTAAGACTGAGCAGCTTGTCACTGATGCGTAATATTCATGAGAGATATACAAAAACACATATAGCACACTGAATGACTTTTTGATTGACCTCTGCATTAGAATTGATCACAGATGTTTATTAGGTAGAGTGTGTTTTTCTCTTCAACAAAAAACATGATTTATAGGCACATTACTTCCCTTGTGCTAAAATACTAAGTGAAAATTAAATCATAGGTAGTATGTGGGCCAGGGTACCAGCCACCCGTTGAGATACTACCGCTAGAGAGTTTTGGGGTCCTTTGTCTGGTAAAACAGTATTACTTTGGATCTTTCTCCCGGATTACGGTTCACTTTCCCTTTGCGTACCGAATAGTTTGACATATTCTTTACAGAATCTCGTCTTTCCTCAGAGACTAACAACACTGAGATTAACAAACATGATATTCTGCATCACCCAAGGGGTTGAGTACTGCACTTTAATTAGTCTGTGCCAACGTTTCTCTTGGTAAGGGTAGAAGAGACTTTTTAGTTATGGGGAGCAGCTTTTCTAGGAAAAGGAGACTGCAAAATCAAACCATTGCTCTATAACCTTGGGTAGTTCCTTAGCCTCAGTACCATGGTCTTCCACTGAGATCTCTTACTTGATGGTACACTGGGGCACACTATTCTATCTAATTTCTCTTCTTCCTCTTTTGCTAAAGTATATATAGTTTATATAGGAAATATTTATTCTAATGGTGTTCATGTTTTTAAAATATATTTTTTCCCTGTTTCTTTCCTCACTGGGCTATTTTCCCTCTTGGGTCCCCTGGGCTTAGAGCTGCTTTATTTTCCAAAGAGGGTTATTGTTCAGCAAATAATAACTTGCTCAAACATTTGGAGAAAATACATGATCATCATCTTTTGGGAGGTAATATATCTTATTAGATTTAAAAATGTAAAATATGCAGTCAGCTAAGAACAGTTCATTTAAAAAAGAATAAAAATCTATCTTAACAGATATTAGTACTATTTCACTCATGAACAATAATGGTGGGCTATTCATAATTCTGCACTCATTTGTTTGAATTCCACCGTTCCTTCTATGTTAAAACGAGATAGATATGCCACTGAATTATTATCATTATTTCTACTACTACCTATCTAAAATCCTTGATTAAACAGCCAGATGCCATAATCCTAAAGACTCCAAAAGAGAAAATAGCCAGGTGAAGAAAGAAAATAGGGAAACACGCCTGAATGTAGCCTCTTGCAAGAAAACTATAATGCCAGATAGTAGAAGACTATGGTACAGGGTCTATGACACTACAGAAGACTAGACAAAAATGGTTTAATTTTGTAATGTCCTTCTCTTAATAAAATTTCCTACCATAGCTATAGAGTATCTTGTACATTTTTCAAGTTGAAATTAGCCACTGAACAATTACAGTGAATTAGTTTACCGCGTGGGGGCAGAAGAATTTTAAGTTATCGGCGTTATCAATTTATCTTATATTGATTTAGTTTTTGGTGTTGTTACGTGAGGAGTTTCTATCTATTGATGTGGGTTTTCCTTGTTCGTAACATTTGAAAAATATGAAATCACTTGTGTTATTGATCAGTTATTATAAGAATGTAAAGTGTTTCTTAGATGACAAATGTAGTCATAAATTCGACAATAAAAATACTGTAGATTCGTAATCAGGTCTCTGTTTCTCTTGTCGCCTATATGTGTTAAAACGAAACATTAAAACCTATATCTATCGGTTTTAGGTCCCAATCAACGGCTCTACAAACATATCTGTCATTAAATAAATCCCATAAGGCTCTATGATCCAACGTGAGAGTGAATTCGATATCCAAGTTACGAAAGGGATGTCTTGGTTTATTAAAAAATATCACGGGATTTAGTCGCAATATATATATATATATATATATACACACAGTATATATATATATATATATATATATATTCATATTTATATTTGCAGATATATATATATATATATATGTATATTGACAGATTACCGCAATATTTATTTATTTATTTATTTAATTTTATATATATATATATATATATATACATCTACATGTATAAATATATATACACACACACACACATACACATATATATATATATATATATACACTATATATATGAAATTAATATTCAAGTTACTTTTAAATATATAATTTCAGACATTACATATATTAGTCAGACCTTTTTCCAATGCAGTTAGACTCATACTACAAATCACCTTTCTCCCCCAAAAAACCGGATCAGGTACCACGTTAACCCTTTAACGACAAAATAGCCCAAATGGGATCTTTAAAACAGCTACTTTTAGGTAGTCGTGGTGAAGAAGTTTAAGCTTGTCTGAAATTGACGCTTTGGCAACTCATAGAGACACTCCTCTGCTCTTTGAATCAGCCAATCAGAAGCCGCCTGTCCTTCTCGCCAAGACTGTAGCTCCTGCAAAAGACACCTCAGTTGTGCTCCAGCCGCAAAAGTGTCAAGACGCGTCGCAGTGACGTCCACGTATCTCCCCCCCCCCCCCCGACCTTCGTAATTATGGTAAGTACACAGTGACTGTAGGATACGGACGCCTAGTGATATGCTTACCTTTTGATGTGGGTTTCAAGTGCTGTAGTGTTACTGACGTGTCAAAGTGACTATCGGTAAAAGTATAGATCCCACGTGGGTTACCTCGATCGAGTTTAGGCGGACCACGCTCATCCAATATGGGATCTATTGGACCGTAACGGTTCTACCGCGCACTAGGTTACGACGCACATCATTTTTGCAATTTTTTTTAGTGATTGTCTGAGACATTTGTGAATAGTTTTGACCATATTTGTAGAAATAATAGTGATGATTTAGATATTTTAGGCTCATATGCATTCAAAATATTACCTTACAAGGGATTAAATTATTTTTTTGTTAGGCAAAGTTACATTTTTTTTTCATTACATGATTTTAATTTTTTTTTTTTTTTTGCAGTTTTGTGGCCATATGTTTTATGGGCATCGCAACGCTGCATTGGAGACTCAGGATCGTACACCATGGGTTGCCCCTGACGACGCTGAAGGAAGTGATGTCGACGTGAGCCCTTTGGATGTCGACAGTGATGACAAGGACCTTGTGTACGTTCCTAACGACGAAGGCCTTACTCTGGAGGATGCTTTTGACCCTCCCAATGCTAGAGGTTAGTATGAGAGAGAGAGAGAGAGAGAGAGAGAGAGAGAGAGAGAGAGATTTGTTTAAACAAAAATTTAAGTCTTGTTGTTACAATGGTTGCTCTTTAAATTTGTTTTCATTGTATTACTCTTTAAATTTTTGTAAACAATAGGTATTTTTAAAACTTATTTGTATACTTGCATACTCACTGACATACACATGCACACACATGCATACTCACTGACATACACAAGCACACACATATATACTAACTGACATACACAAGCACACACATGCATACTCACTGACATACACAAGCACACACATGCATACTCACTGACATACACATGCACACACATGCATACTCACTGACATACACATGCACACACATGCATACTGGATATCTCAAATTGACTGAGAAGTTTCAAGACATCAAACTTCAAGATTACTAGGAATTCTCTTGGCACCAGGGATGTCCCTTTGCCCGAAAAGGGCCAGCGGGCAGTTTTGCCAAGTGTAGAGTCACGCCAGGATGCCACTGCCCTACACATGCCAAAGCATGTCCCCATGAGGCAGACCTGCAAGTTCTGTTCAACTGCAGGCCACATCCACAGGTCTCGCTGGATGTGTGAGGAGTGCAAGGTGGCCCTTTGCCTCACTGAAAATCGAAATTGTTTTGCTTTATTCCATAAGATTTCAAAGTAATTTTTTTTGCTCTTTTTCAATAGATTTTAAAGTAAGTTTTATAATGTTTCTATTTTATCAATTATGAGTAAGGTTAATATATTTTGTGCATTTTCATAGTATTTTTGTATTTTTATAGTATTTTTGTATTTATTGTATATTGTATTTTCTTGTATTTGTAACGTATTTCTTATTTAATTAAATTGTTAAGCCATATATGTGTTTCTGTTATACATTGGAACTATAAAAAAACTGTTTAATAAATCATAATCATATGATTTGAGGGCGAATCAACATTAGTAGAAACTTAAAAAATTGTGCCATTATGTCCAATAGATCCCATATGGGATGAGCGTGGTCCGCCTAAACTCGCCCAAGGTACCCAAATGGGATACTTAATTGCATACAATTACTTCGGTAATTTGGAAATTTTTTTAAAAGTACACAATAATAAAAAGGTCTTGTATTTACTAATACTACAACATACTAAAAGAAATTTTTTAAAGTTCCCCATAAAACCTAGGGTGGACCTTAAAGGGATAAGATAAAATATGTAGATTTTGGTTATTATGATTATACGGAGACTTTACAAATTTCTTTGCTACAATAAATAACCAAGAAACGAATAAAAAACTTAAATATTGCCATTGACCGAATACATAAGCATTTCAATGTAAATGTAACATTTTTTAATATATTCACGGATCAACAACCGTGTTTTCTTATGAATAAGCAAATCATTCGTGTATATGAAACAATACACAAATGTTTGTATTAAAATTCAATTTCTGTTTGAGATCTTGATTTTTCTTTAGTTACCTGTTATTTTACTCTATATATGTCATTCATGCTTGAGCTTTGCTATCAATAAAATAGGCAGATATGTGGCACATAAATATATTTATTTATTCATTATTATTTTTTCTTAAATGTCAAGGAATGAAAGTAAGGAGATAAAATAATTGCACTTTTTTTTTTCTTGTTTCAAAATCCTTCATAGTGAGTGCAATTATCATGACTATTGGAGAACTACTAGGTTCCAAAAGACG
>NC_090734.1:40524254-40544254 GCF_036898095.1 Palaemon carinicauda
TTCACCTATAAAGACTATTGAAGTAAAGGACCTATATATATATATATGTGTGTGTATGTGTGTATATATATATATATATATGTGTGTGTGGTGTGTGTGTGTATATATATACATATATATATATATATATATATACATATATATGTAAGTATTATATGTATATATATATATATATATATTTATTATATATACCATATATATATATATATATTATATACAGTATTTATATATATATATATATATATATCATTATCATCATCTCTTCCATCAGCAGTCGTCCCTATCTTGAGCTTTTGAATAAATGCTTCAATCATCATATACTTCATACGTCATAGTTTTCTACCATGTAGGCCTTGGTTTTTCAACTTCTATAGCCTTTTGAAGTCCAGCTGGAAATTTAGTGAAATAACTCTATTGGGAAGTGCGAATACCATACTAAAACCATTTCCATGTACCCCTCATCATTACCTCATCCACATTTGTCGCTCGAGTAATCATATTTATAGTTTTGTTTCTGTTCCTTTTTTTTTTTTTTAAACTTTCAATATTCTTAGCGGGGTTTTGTTATCAATTTTATAAAATCTGTCAGATATTTCTTCATTGCCATACCACGATGCATGCCAATACAGTACCACTAATCTCTCTAAAATGAGATATAGCCAGATTTTTTATATAATACCTGTCGATTTGATTTCAAAATTTTCCATAACCTAGCCATTATCTGATATGCCTTTTTCAATCTTTAATTAACTTTAATCCTAAATTTTCTGCAATGAGGATCAGAGTTTTTAAATATGAAATGAATCCATCATATTAATCTTTGTATCTTTTAATGATATTTCTTCTTTCATTACTTTCTGTTCTTATTAACTCTGTCTTTCTACTGTGTATCTTAAGCACAACTTCATATAATATTTTATACATTTTGGTAAGCAAGCATTGCAATCCCTGTGGTTTTTTGCAAATAAGTACAGTGTCATCAGCATACTTTAGGTCACCTAATTTCCTATTACTAATCCAGTTCAATACTCCATCATCGCCAGCAGTTTTATGCATTAATAATACTTGAGAAGGATAATCCACATAAGTGAACACATATAACATATGAGTGTTCCACTGTTAACAGGAAATTAATTTGATAAGACTCCATTAACATTAACTGCGTTTACTATGGTCATGAATAAAAAAAAAAGAAATAAAAAAAATCATAATAATGCCGGACTCTCACAAAATTGGTACCGCTCACTATCAAAGGCTTTTTTTATAGTCACAAATGTCATTCAAATTGCCTTACTATATTCCAAATAATACCGTGTCACGTGTCCTAAAATGAAAACTCGGTCAGAGGTTCTAAACCCAGCTTTATTTCATCTCTTAAGATTTTCATCAGTCTTTCCTTTTTCTAGACTCTTTAAAATGAGCATCCTATATATTTTGATGACAGCTGACGTAAGTGTGATGCCTCTGTAATTATTGCAGTTAGTCAGGTCTCCTTTTTTTGCCATTTTCAGTAGCACTCCTAGTTCCGATTCATCAGATTTTGCCTCGTCACGCCACATTCTACAAAATAATCTTGTAAGAATTCTGTGAGTCAATACATAATCGGCCAATATCATATCAGCAGTTATTCCATCGTATCCGGGGCTTTCAATCTCTTTAGTAGTCTAATGATGGCTTCGACTTCTAACACACTAAATTAAATCACAAGCACTTTAAGGTCTTCCTTAGCTTCAGGTAAATCAATCGAATGATTCCCTTCATATCCCCTACTCATGACATCACTACTGCCTTTCTTTGTATTCTGTTGTTATAACTGATCCATCTCTCTTTTAGTGGGTACTTGCTTCTCTTTTTGCCTAAGGAGAAATTTCATTACTAACGCTTTGAGCAATTCTCACACCATTGCCACTTTCAGAATTTATAGCTTTGTCAGCCATATCTGCTTTCCTGTCTAGATATTCTCTATTGTCCTTCTTGGCTTTTATTTTGATTTCACTACCGATACTGAAATACTTAGCATGCTCCAATTTGTAATTTTTATTTCTCCCTCGAATATTTCCAACAATCAATATCTGTCTCTGTCTCCTTTTTATAGTATCGCAAACATTTGATATCCATGATTTTCTCCTTGTAACTGTATGGCATAGAACTTCACTACCAAGTGACTGATATATGATCTTAATATCCTACCATTCTTCATGTATTGTCTATTTTTCGTCTCTTAAAATATCTAAGACTGCAAATTGATTACTACATTCAATTGCAAAGGTATATCTGTGCTCATCTTGTAGAATCTTATTCGTATAAAAAATAGGTATTCCATCTAAATTTTTGTTGGTGTTTTAAATTTTGATTACAGGTTGAAAAGAAGAGCTTGTTATCACTGTCAATATCTGCACCTCTAACGCTTTTTAGATTATTCAGAGTCCGGTGTCTCTCTCTTTGTTAATGGCTATGTGGTCCATTTGAATTAAGATTGTCTGTTGAACAAAAACTTATAAAATGTGCTCCATTTCAATTTGCAACTTCACCAAGACCTTCAACACCTATGATATTTTTTAACACCTCGATTATTCCTTCTCATCTTTAACACTGAAGTCACCAATTAAATTTTTCCTATCTCTCTCTGAAATCTCATCTATTACACTCTGCAGTTCTTCGTCGTATTCAACTTACCTTCTTCAGCGGAATCATTTGTTGGTGCATAGTAATATATAAATCTCATATTGTAAGGCTTAGATTTTATCATTGCAAGTAATACTGTACAGTACTCTTTACGGATATCCATTTCGTTAACGAATTTTTTGCTATTGGTGGTATCACAACTCCAACCCATTTTCTTCCAACTCCATCTGTTCTTTCTGAATATATATATATATATATATATGTGTGTGTGTGTGTATATATATATACATATAGTATATATTATATATGTATATATATATATATATATACATATATATATATATATATATATATTTATATATATGTGTGTGTGTGTGTGCGTTTGTGTATATATATATATATATATATATTGTACCAACCGTCGTGTGTCACAAAATTGTACATAATTCCTTTTGTATATAATATGCTTGTATCTGCGCTCTTCCCCTCGCACTAAAACGAACATGAGAATTCATGTCTACGGTTTTCCTCTGTGACATTGTCTGTCTTGTAAACATGTTATGTCCTGTTGCCTTGAGGTTTTGTATATAAAGGAGAGTGTTTTATGATATTATAACTCAGTTGATTGCATCCTGCCTTTGAGTTCACAACCTTCTCTCGGCTCGTCACATTGGTGACCACGGAAGTCGACTCGCTCCAACCGCCTTCCACCCCCACCACCTCGCCCCTTTCTGGCGGACTCTACGGCAGTTGGTGCTGCGGCCGCTCCATTCAAACTTTCATTGTTTGGCAGCGGAGAGGCGTTTGCTTGGTTTCATCGCGCAGAGGTCCAGTTTCGTATCAGGGGCGTGACTCGCTCAACCACCAAAGCGGATTATGTTCTCGCGGCGATACCCGAGGAGAGCTTCCCAGAAATATCCGACTGAACAAGGAGACACCCCAATAGCGTATGACGCCCTCAAAACATACCTTCTGCAGCAGTACTCGCTGTCTCCAGCCGCCCGTATAGCAAAGCTTTTTCAGCTCTCGCAACAACCGTTGGGGGACCAAAGGGCTTCGCTTGCCCTCAGGGAAATGACCAGTATCGCTCGCCTTCAACCTGCCGCAGACGGCTCTCCTCGTGAGATTCACCTACTTCGTGCCCTTTGGATACGCCGTTTACCAGAACCTGTACGCTCTGCCATACCCGATGTCGATAGTTTACCCATAAAGGACTTGATGACCAAAGCCGACGCCCTTATGGACAGCCACTTCAAGACCTCCATCAATGCCTCCACCCCTGACGACGAGGATGCCTATTCAACGTCAACCGAAGCTGACATGAATGCCGTAGGACATACACGCCTACCCCGTGACGTGCCGAAGCGGCGACAATGCCGCCCACCACCCACCAATCGCTCGCGCCCCAACGAACGACTTCTACAGCCACTTACTAACTCCCATCCGCCGCAGTTTTGCTACTACCACTTCAGATTCGGGGCAACCGCGAAGAATGTGCCAAAGATTGTCAGTGGCCAAAAAACGTGTAAGTAAGCCATGGCTTGTGGCGGTGGCCTCCCGTGTTTCTAATCTTTTCTTTTTACAGGCTGCAGGAACGGGCGTGCAATTTTTGGTAGACACGGGTGCTTGTCGTTCTCTTTTGCCAATGAAACTCTTCAAGGCACGGCGTAGTCTGTCTACATCTGCCGACGTCCGCTTGGTAGCTGCCAACGGATCTGCGATACCCACCTACGGTTACGAGAACCTCACATTATCGTTCGGAAACGGTAAATTCAATTGGAAGTTTCTCGTCGCTGACGTCACAATGCAATCGTCGGTGCAGATTTCCTCTCTCATTTCACCTTCTGGCCGATGACGCCCACCGACGATGGTCAACACAGACTCGTACTTGTCGACACCTCTTCAACACGCCCCCCCTAATCTCGCTCTCCACATCAGCGCACCCACGGATGCCTACGCCCACCTCCTCACGTTGTACCCGGAAGTTTTCCGTCCAGAACTTCGCCAATCGCCCACGATTCCTGCCAAGCACGGTATTTATCACCATATCAAGACGACGGGATCCCCAGTCTTCGCAAAATTCAGACGTCTGGCACCGGAACGATTGGCAGCCGCCAAACAGACGTTCGCCGAAATGGAGGAAATGGGCCTTTGCCAAAAGGCCTCCAGCCCATGGTCGTCACCCTTACACATCGTTCTAAAGGAAGACGGCTCCCTCCGTCCGTGCGGGGATTACAGGCGCCTGAACATGCAAACAGAACCGGATCACTACCCCCTCCCAAACATTGCCGACGTGACCTCCAACCTGCACAAAGCGAAGGTTTTCTCTACGCTCGACCTCCTGAAGGGGTATTATCAGGTGCCTATGAACCCAGAAGACATTCCCAAGACCGCCATCACCACTCCGTTTGATACATACACCTTCAATTACTCCTGTTCTGGGCTTCGTAATGCTGGGGCAACGTTTTCAACGTCTCATGGATAGCATCTTCGGGGACCTCCCTTTCTGTGTATGTTTTGTGGACGACATACTTGTGTTCTCCTCCTCAAAAGAGGAACACCTCCGTCACCTGCACATCGTGCTTGACCGCCTGCAACAAAACGGCCTTGTAGTCCGGTACGACAAGTGTACCTTTGGCGCCAACGAAGTGTCGTTCTTAGGGCACCGTATCACTCCTGAAGGAGTCCATCCCCTCCCTGAGAGGGTAGCAGCCGTTCACAACTTCCCCGCGCCCTTGACAGTCAAAGCTCTGCAGGAATTCTTGGGCATGATCAACTATTATCACCGTTTTGTGCCAGCCATTGCCGCCACTCTTGCTCCCCTCTAGGCCTCCCTCAAGGGCAAGCCAAAGGACCTGAAGTGGGGTCCCCTTAAAGAAGCAGCATTCTGCAATGCAAAGAAGTCCCTATCAACTGCTGCGGCTCTCACTTTTCCTATCCCACACGCCTCTCTCCTTCTCTCCACCGATGCCAGCGACGTCGCTACTGGTGTAGTACTCAAGCAGGTGGTCAAAGGCTCGCCCCGCCCATTGGCCTTCTTCAGGAGAAAACTGTCCAAGGCAGAATTGGGTTATTCTACCTTTGATTGAGAATTGCTGGCGGTGCACTTGGCTGTCCGTCACTTTCACCATTTCTTAGAAGGTACGCCCTTCGTTATTCGCACAGATCACATGCCTCTGGTGCACGCCTTCACTCAACAGTCTGACGCCTGGTCCGCCCGTCAACGCCGACATCTCTCCGCCGTGGCTGAATACAATTGCACTCTCCAATACGTCACTGGGAAAATGAATCCCGTTGCCGATGCCCTGTCAAGAAACACGTTGGCTGCCGTTCAACTGGGATTGGATTACAACGCCCTGGCTGAAGCCCAACGACAGGATCCAGAGTATCCAGCTTGTAGGACATCCTGCACGTCCCTCCGTTGGGAAACTTTCCCCTCGAAGACTCCAACACCACCTTCCTCTGTGACGTCAGTACTGGTAGACCGCGACCTTGGATTCCTGCTCCCATGCGCCGACAGGTGTTTGATTTCATTCACGGCCTTTCACATCCCTCGTGCCGTTCTACTGCACAGCTGCTGAAGGCAAAGTTAATTTGGCACGGCATTTCTAAGGATGCTAAGGATTGGGTCCGCGCCTGTACTTCTTGCCAAACTTCCAAATTAAATCGACACACGGATTCAGGAGTGGGCACCTTTCCTCAACCTCAGCGTCGTTACGCACACATTCTCGTCGAGGCCCCCTACCCACATCACAAGGACATCGTTACCTGTTTACCGTCATCGACCGCTCCACTCGTTGGCCTGAAGCTATTCCCATGGAAACTGTAACGTCCCCTTCATGTACATCTGCCTTAATCTCTGGATGGATTTCAAGATTCGATATCACTGAGCATATTACTTCTGACAGGGGAACCACTTTCACCTCTCAATTGTGGACGTCATTAGCGAATCTCTTGGGCATCACCCTACACCAGACAACGGCCTACAACCCTGCTGCCAATGGAATGGTTGAACGTTTTCATCGCACCCTCAAAGCAGCTTTGATATCCCGCTGCAAGGATTGCAACTGGTTTACTCAGCTTCCCTGGGTCCTCCTGGGACTAAGGGACCACTCCTAAAGACGCCCTCGACGTCTCGGCAGCTGAAATGGTGTATGGCGACCCGTTGGTCGTCCCTGCCGAATTTTTTCCTTCTACAACCTCCTCCGACAATCTCCAGCGCATACGTCACGTCGTGGGAAAATTTAATCTTTGCCGCCAGACTTACAAGCCCCCATCGAAGCATCACATACCAACGGACTTGCACTCTGCAACGCACGTCTTCCTGCGCAACGACACCAGCAAGCCCCCACTAACGCCCCCTTACACGGGCCATTTCCTTGTGATCCGACGCAGTCCGAAATCATTCCTCCTAAACATTAGGGGCAAAGAAGACTGGGTCTCTATTGATCGTCTAAAACCTGCTTATCTTCTGCCAGATGACCCGCCTACAGTTCGCCTCTCTAGATCAGGGCGCCGTATTTAACATGTACAGTATGTCATTTTTAGGGGGGGAGCCATGTACCAACCGTGTGTCACACAATAGTACATAATTCCTTTTGTATATATTATGCTTGTATCTGCGCTCTTCCCTCGCACTAAAGCGAACATGAAAATTCACATCTCCGGTTTTCCTCTGTGACATTGTCTGTCTTGTAAACATGTTATGACCTGTTGCCTTGAGGTTTTGTATATAAAGGAGAGTGTTCTATAATATTATATCTCAGTTGATTGTATCCTGCCTTTGAGTTCACAACCTTCTCTCGGCTCGTCACAATATATTGCATTGGTCAATGATTTCTTTACCAATTCCTTTACAGTGTGTTTCTGTTTGGGCCGAGGTATCCATATTTTATTTTTAAAAGTTAACACTCCACTCGTTGTAATTTCTCAATCTGATTCATTATTCTAACATTCCAATTACTTTAAATTTTTTCTTCAGGATTTATAAACCGGGAGATCCTTTTCACCCCGTTATATTCGGGACTTGGAGTCATTCTGTCATTTTTGCTTTCCATAGGGAATTCATTAGCTAAATTCATGTGCAGTGCCTATCAAAATGAGGGAAGTGATCCCTGTCGGTCCATACTAATACCAGTGAGATCATTCACCAAGGCTTAGGAATAAAAACTTTAAAGATATGTTCTGTAATTATTACCTTAAACCAAATTCATCACCTTGTTGCCAGTGACTTCATTGAGATTTAGGGGTCATTTCCTGCACACCCAAATTTCTTGTTACTCCACCATGTTGCTCATTCAGTTTTATAGATTACTAAGATATCTGCCAAGCAATATATATATATATATATATATATACATATATATATATATATATATATATATGTGTGTGTGTGTGTGTGTGTGCGTGTGTGTGTGCGTGTGTGTGTGCCAGCGCACTCGTATTTGTTTTATTGAATTAAGATTAGAAAAGCTACAACAAATTCAAAGTGCATCCTAAGGTAAAATTCCCCAAGGAAAATAACGCAAGTGGTCACGAATATCTAACTGCCCCACTAACACTAGGGAAGTTTTTGGCAGACAGGGAAGGTAGAGTTCATCTACTTTAGAATAAAAATTACCATTCATGCATATATATATATATATATATATATATGTGTGTGTGTGTGTGTGTGTGTGTATGTATGTATTGGCGTGTGAGTTTGTTTGTAAGAAGGAAAAGTTTGTGTGTTTGAGTTTTTGTTCCCTATAAGAAAAATACAGGAAGCTATCAGAATTTTTAATGATCGAATATTATGTAATTTTCATCGAGATAGCTAACGCCGCTATTTCCATTTTCATGAATATCCACCTTGGGGGTCTACGGATCCCATAATTACAGACCGGCTAGAACTGTATTCAATGATAATAAAACAATTGAATGAAACTCTACAGAGACGTTCTTACAAAATATTTAATGATCGAATCTTATATAATATTAATGGAGAAAGCTAACGCCGCTCTTTCCATATTGATCAAATCCACCATGATTACAGACCCCTAAAACTGTATTCTGTAATATAGGACCAATTGCAATGAATTTCGACATAGAGATTGATTGTACATAGATTATTTGTTTATATATATAATAATTCAGATTTTCTTTCTTTGAGAGAGAGAGAGAGAGAGAGAGAGAGAGAGAGAGAGAGAGAGAGAGATAGTGTGTGTTTTTGTCTTTTCTACAGAGAGAGAGGTTAGGGAATCTTCATATACACTAAAAGTGTATTCCTTTGTAAAATATTCTGAGGAAGAAAAGGCAACTGATCCAGATTCTTTAAGTGTCCCCCTAAGAGAGCTAAGAGGGAAAAACCCCCATAATCTCAAAACTTCAGATATAGGACTATCAAATTCAACATACAAACCGAAAATTTATTTTTATTTATATTTGGAAGTGGTCCGAAATCTCTAAGTATCCCATTAAGGGAGCTATGGTGGTAAAAATCCAACCCACTTTAAACCTAAAATTTACACGAATTTATGTTAATTCTAACAGCGCGTTGTTACCTAAAAATTTTTGAGAGGGACATATAGAAAGTACATTGATTCCAGCAGAATGACCGCTACGCGTGGAGAAGACGAATACTAATGAAATTTTTGCCTTGAAAATAATGAACAAAGAATTGCACCAATAAGACACCGGGAAAATAGATAAAAGAATAAATCGACTAACAAACATACAATAGTTGCTTAGTAAAAGCAGCAAAACACAGGAAGAAGAAAGGAGTAGTCACGCGTTCAGAAGCTAAAGCACGACCGTTTAATGCGGAACAATAGCGTCATGGTACCTTTATCTATGGCCCAAGATATCATTATGAAATAAAAGAGGTAATACAAATAAATTTGATGGCGAAAAACTATAATCTCTCTGATGCTCTGAAAAGGAATAATGAAACTCCTAGATTGTGTTGCGGTGGAGGGAATGTTAAGCTAAATATGTTACAAATATCATCAGCACCTTAACATAAGAAATTTTTCGTCTTCACAGTTGCAGTTACCACAAATGAAATATTAGGCGGTAAGAGTATCGAGGTTCAGAACGAGTCCTCATAAAGAGAAATTACAGATATCGACCAGTAATCCGGGTATCCCTGCTGGTATATATATATATATATATATATATATACATGTGTGTGTGTTTCCATGTCCACTCCAGATTTTAAATATACCAGAGACTTAAGATAGAGAGTGGTCTTAATCTATATATCTTCTAGTCACTATTTTTTTCATTAAATATTACAGATATGTTATTTTGGATTAAAACATGAAGGAAGTATATAATTCTTTAAAATTAAATGAGTCCGTCATAAAGGAAAAAATTCTCATCATCTTTGAAAATCTCAATTAAACAGTATTCATAAAATAAACTTTTAATTCAATCGTTAATCTTAATAAATAGGAAACATACGAAATACTTCGAATTAAAGATTTTGTTCATTGCTCGTCAAAAATATAGCTTCAAAGTAAAGTGTATGTGTTGCGGTCTTCTATAAACTATCAATATTAGATTAGATTAAATATAGATAATTTTTTTTTTTTTTTTTTTTTTTTTTTTTTTTTTTTTTTTTTTTTTTAAGATAGAAGGACTTTTATCTCGAAAAAGTTTGAGCCCAAATTTGCCAAGGAGTTTTAAAAGCAAATCTGTCACTTTTATGAAAGAATAGAAAAGTTACACTTTAATTTCCCTCCCAGTTTTGGTGCCCAAAAAAACTGAAAGTGGTGAAAGAGAAATGGATAAATGGATAGGTGTTGTACGCGACGATGAAAAGGCAATTTTGTCCAATCAAGTGTAACACGAAAACCTGATGGCAATTTTATTTCAAGGTTTAGGAGAAAGACTTGTTTGACTACCAAATAAAGTTGATATGACGATTGGAATATTTCGTGAAAATAATATTGATGTCAAAATCATCCTATCAAAAAACAGATGTTAATTGAAGTGAAAATTAAGGAGTTTCGCTGAATAATATTAAGCCTTTGAATGTCATCTATAGAGATGGACCGAAGGTTATTTTTTTATCAAAATACTAATGATAAGAAAAACATCCACACCCACACAGACACACACACAGATATATATATATATATATATATGCTTATACACAAATATATATATATATATATATATATATACATATATATATATATATATATATATATTTATATATACACACACATATATATATACATATATATATATATATATATATATACTGTATATATATATATATATATATATCTTCTTTGCTATGTGGTGTATAATACATGTTTGCATAAGGTTATGTAAGTGGAAAAAACAACCTTGTGGATTAACGAAAATTATGGGTGTGGAGGAAATATCCACTCGCCTCGATGAAGTCTCTGGTAGCAAAGTGAAGGATTGGGTTTAAGTCGTTGGGCAAGATGTCATTTTGGCTTCTGTTCTTGTTGCCTGTTTGATGGTCTTACTGAAATTAGTATGGACCGTCAGAGGTGACTTGCCCTGTTTAGAGAGGCATTGCGCATCACAAGAAACTGGCTATCTTTGGATGAATCTAGCCAGTGAATCCTCTATGGAAAAAAAAATACATATCTGTCATTTAGTAGTGATGTTTTGGAACACGCAGTTGCAAGAAGAAAAACCTAGAAATCAAATGATACCTGAGATACTATGAAAAGGAGACCAATGCAGTTTGATATTTGAATCAATAAAATTTTAATTTAGACCATGCTAAGTATTACAGTATTGACAGAGAGATAAAAATAAAAGTCAAAATGACTGTAAAGAATATTTTTGACGGGAATGCCCTTGAGGCTTACATACCTATGATCTCAACGAGTGGTCATGGTGTAAGACTTGTTCATAAATTTATTAATGAAATTTTCACATGCGCAAAGAAAAAGTATATATTCATTAGAAAAAGAGATGGATCGGCAATAACAACGGAAGATCAGGAAAGGAATCTTTGGATGAAACACAGTAGTAAGGTCATTAATAGGAGATATGAAGGGGATAATTTGATTGATTTACCTGATGATTAGGAAGCCCTACGTGTGTTTATGAATGAATTATGTGTATTTGGAGTCGAAGCAATCATTAAAAACCTCAAGAGATGGAAAGCTCCTGTATACAATGGAATAACAGCTGGAAGGATAGTAGCTTGAAATGAAGTGTTCTACAACACTATTTAGTAGGATGTAGCATGATGAGGCAAATCATCTCATTGGTTTGGCATAAATTGTTGTAATCTTTGTTATTTTTTTTTTTTTTTTTTTTTTTAGGAATTTTAAATGTTTCTATTAATTGTCCCCTGAATTCTAAAGATTGTACACCAATTGTGTTGAAATATTCCATCCAACATTGATACGAAAAAGGCATTGGTATTGAAACTAATTTTTTTTTAACCCATGTTATACTACTTCCATCCTATTCATATCATTTTCAATACTTGAAGCCCATAATTGGACTTATTCTAGATGGGGTCTTACTAGTAATGTGTACAGGTGAAGTACAGTGTCTTTATAAAATCTATTAGTTTTTGTGCTTTCTATCCAGCTTTTATGCTCTGTTTGGTGAACCTCGAATCTATGTTGATAGCAATGCCGATATCTTCCTGCTGGTTAACTCTTTCGATTTAAATACTCAGCAGTGGGTTATATATTTGTTGGTTACTATAACCTATCTGCATATCCTTAGCTTTCAAACAAGTTAATAGGTATTTTCCATTTACGGGGCCATTTAATAAACCTAATTAGATCCTCTTTTAGGGCTTCTAAATCTTCTGAGTTCACATCATTTATGCCCAGTTTAGTATCATCAGCAAATTTGGCTATTCTAATAATTAATCTCAATCTATGGTGTTAATGTAAATCAGAAATAGCTCTCAACAGTTGGCCACTATGAGGCTTCTCCACTGATTACAAGTCTATGCTTTCTATTTTTCAGCCAATCTTTGATCCATTCAGCCGGCTTGTTGGTGATTCTTAGTGCTATAATTTCAACCATTAATTTCTTATGAAAGACTTTGCTAAAAGCCTTTAAAGGTCTATGTATATGATATTTCTTCCCCTTCTTTTGTTATGAATGCTAAACATGTTTTGGAAAAATTCCCACAGGACCTCTTTTTTCTAAATATATGTTTATTGTATATCAAAAGATAGTTTTTTTCTTTAGGCGGTACTACTAAATCTACTATAATTGATTAAAAAATTTCGCAAGTAACTGAAGTTAGACACAGAGGTTTGTATTTGCCAGGTTCTTTTGGTTCCTTCTCGTAGATTGGAGGAACATTGCATAGTTTCTATCCTTTTGGGGGCTTTTTATTGCATTGACTTTCTTTTGGAACATTTTGGAAAAAGTCTGAAGTCATCTTATCCTCTAGTTTTACTGTATAATCAATTGGGTGAATATTATCTGGACATGGTGTCTTTGACTTAATGAGTCCCTGATCCATTGTAAAAGTGATTCTGTCTAATGATTTTGACGCTTATATTTGATAGTGTCTTTGGGAAGGGTCGATGATTCTTCCCTGGTGAATACGGTTGTTAAATGTGCATTCATCAATTCAACTTTCTTCCAAATCATTTGTTGTAAGATTACCCTATGAGTCTCTTAAACGGCTAAGGTTTTTATTGTGCGAATTTTTGCTGGTTGCATATGAAAAACCATCTTTCTGGTTTTCTCCACTAGCCGAGGACACTATTTATCTTCATTGATCTTGTCATTCGAAAGATTCATGGCCGTGGAGGGTCCTGACCATGTAAACCATGCTGCTTACAGATTGTTTAAATGAAAGAAGAGTGATTGTAATTCTACCAATGAAGCGATAGCTGATATTAGTAAGCATCTACCTAGTGGAGCTTCCCTTAACAGAATGGAATGGGCTACTTCAAATAGAGCAATACCTAATGTCAGGAAAACAGGAGATAGATTTCAAAAAAGGGAATATGTCATCAATGCTGATTACGTTTTTGATGAATTGCCCCAGACCATGGAGCATATTCTCAGCTACTGCCTATGGCGTCCTGCATGTTTACACGTAGATCTTCAAGAAACAAACGATAGAGCCATTCATTGGATCATTTCAATGTTTATGCATAATTGTTCAAAAAACATTTGTCAAAAAAAATTATCCTTTTCCGCTTTCACACCTCCTGAGTTGACATCTATATATTTCATTGTGCTTGATTATAACATTATCAGCCACAAATTAATGGTGAGATTATGGTATGTTGGCAGAGAGAAAAAAAAGAGAAAGAAAAACGAGTATTAAGCCCTAAAAATATTTCAATTCGTTCAATATGAGCCACATAAATGGAAGAAGACGAGAGGACGACTACCACTATTCAAGGAGCAGCAATATATGCTGAGACAAAATAAGATAAAAATGCAGAGAGAGAGAGAGAGAGAGAGAGAGAGAGAGAGAGAGAGAGAGAGAGAGAGAGAGAGAGAGAGCTACGAACAAGAAATATGCAGTAAAAACCTAACGTATCCATAAGAAGACGCTAACATAGGAAAAAATAATGAGTCAAACAGTGGGACGACCGGGAATTTTTTTTATCTTTTAAATGAAAGGTTTATATATATATATATATATATATATATATATATCTATATATATATATATATATATATATATATATATATATATATATATATATATATATATGCAATATGCTTTACAAACAAATTTCCTTAGAAAGAATCCGGAAGAACGTTCGAACATTGATGTTAGGGATGGTTGCAGGAAAGGGTGTCAGAGAAGAAATATTGGGGAAAAGTGGCCACAAGACAGAAACATTATGCCCGAATTCTAAGGCAGCCCACACCAAGCCATCAACCAAGTTAATTAATGTGGTACTAAGACCTGTAGAGTTGATAATTAGCGAATGTGTTGTAAAATGTCGTTGAAATTTGCAGAGGGTTGGAACTTTTTCTCCTATCCATGTATTGCTAAAGCACAATGAAGGGCACTATTTTTCGTACATTGATTGTAGAAGATAAGTAGTTCAGTAATATATTTTCCGTGTTAAAAGACTTGAGTAAAGACTAACGTTTCTAAAGAAAAACTAACGATTGTTCTTATTGTTGTATAAATTGCGTGTTTTAGCTACATGATTTCTCTCTTTTTATGTGATTCATTTATGATTTCTATTCAAAACCTTCACTTCCCAAACAGTTGAATGTAATCTTACAGTGATCAAGTAAAAAACATAGATATTGTGTTCAAAAGAGAGTAAGAATGATAACAGTTATCCAATCAAAGGGGCTAAATGGTTTACTTATAGCTGTGGTTTAGGATATTTATTAGATATTATCTGTAATTCAAATGTTAAATGTTAATGTACGTAACTTTGATGATATCATATTGGCGTGTGTTCTAATATAAATGGTAGAAAGAAAGTGTAAATTAGATGCGATTGGCACTTGATTTGTTAGTAAGATAGTTAAGATTTTTTTTTTTGACATCAGATGATTTGACAGGAAGTCTGACTGAATTCTAATGTCCGGGCAGTTCCATTAAAAATGAAATAAATGAATTGGACGATTAGTCTGGGTGAGTCACTGGGTTTAAGCATTATAACGTAACTGACATTGAGTAGGCAAGCACCGTGTGTAAGTTTTGATAATAAAAGAAAATTAAGAATATAAAAGTAAGGTACTGTTTCTTAAACCTATAATCAATGATAACAAATGTTGTTTTCCAGCCACTTAGAGAATTGTGTAGATACCAACAGACCGTAAAATGTAAAAGATTCATTTAATTCTAATATCTTTCATCGTGACGGAAAAGGTAAGCGAAATAAAGTGATGCCTAAATATGCCACTCCCATTCTGAGTCATGAGTATGAACCGAGTGATTAAAGTCAATAGTATACGAGAAATTTACAAACATTGAAAAATAAGTTGTCTTTAGAGATTTGTTAGTTCGGTTCGTATCACCATTATGGATGATGATTAACTTAATGTTCGGGACGTTGTGTAAGAACAGTTATACATGACGCTGTATTACCAGAAAAAATAAATAAATAAAAGTTTCCCCGCAAAATGTCTTTTTTTCATTCTTTGTAATTCTTACACATAACCTGGCAATTACGTCAGCATGACACACGGAGCCAGGAGATGGTTACAACAAAAGATTGACTAAGTATAATTCACGATTCACTGTACTGATGGTAGTAGACAAAATAGATGATGATTGTAGAAAAGAACGAAATGACAAAACCCATTAGAAAAGAAGAAGAAAAATTCAAGGATATTTCATATAGTAATTTCTCAAGCAGCAGTATTTGCTTTCCTGATTGAAAGTTCTATGTATTAGAGAAAACTTTGATAAGGGAATCTTATTGTTTAATTTATGATTCAAGTTAAGGAGTATTTATGAACTTGAAGTTATCACCCATTAGTTAATTGTTATTTTTTCGAGGAAAAAAAAAGAAACAAGATATTCATGTTTCAACACGAAATACGTAGAAAAAAAGGAAAAATGTCTAATATGGTTTCCTTTAAATCAAGTAACCTGTCGAATCTGTTTATGACAGTATTAAAAGTGCAGTACTTATGCTTCCGGTTTTGTCTAATTTCAGTAACTGTTGTTGTAAATAAGTAAGACTGTCACTAGTAACTTGTACGGCCGTCACCTTAAAAACAATTGATATATATGGGGATAAAACTTGAGAGAAAAAAAAAATCAATACGGGTCATGAACCTCCCCGTTGTGGGACAGATGGAAAGGTCTTCTGCGTATGAATGTTATTTGAGTTAAGTAGGTTTTTTAGACATGTCACTTTAGTTTTTATGGCCATGTATTTAATGATTTATTTTTTACGGATATTGATTTTTGAATGTTATTTTACTGTATGGATATGTCAATAGTGCTTTAAGTCTCCATATTTACATGTGTATCTTTTATGATTAATATATTAATGATTTTATATTGCTTCATATAATTATTATTTAATTCATAGGAGCTTTTAAATCTGATTCTGAAGTAGAGTTATTTTTATTATTCACAGCAATAAAGTTACATCTTAGTAGATAAAATATAGTAAATAATCGAGATTTGTGAGGTATGAAGAGTACCGTGTAAATGAATGATTTTACTCTCGTAAATAATGGACATGAAATTTAACAAAATAACGTTCAGTGAGCCCGTAGGCAAGATTAGGTTACACAGAATAGTCAAACTTTTTGTGATATAAGTAGCCCGTAGACTTTCTTCCTCACTATGGGCCGTAATGCTGCTTTGTATCTTCTTGTCGATGGAGCTTATGGCTGGATAGTAGGATTCAGACAATCTCACGCCAACTTCAAAAGTCTCTTTTACACCATGGTCTGAATGGTGATGATTTCAGATTTTGGGAGACTTTAGCTAATTGTTGTTTATTTGTCCGTTGCTGGGGCATGTAGTAACAAACGCCTGACCCTAGGGTGGCGGGGCTTTAAGGTCAGATAGACCTTTCTGCTTCGCTGTCTTGGAGCTGGACTGGACAGGCCTGGATCATTGCTTCTTTCATTCCTCCTTTTTATGATGGATTTTAAGGCGTTTTCAATCATGGCGGCATGTGATTAGGTTTCGATGAGTCACATGGAGTTGTCTTAAAATGGTGGTTGTCACTAGGGAAGTAGCATGGGTGTGGAGAGAAAAGGAAGGAAGGAATGATCAAGCAGGAGAGAGGGAGGGATGGAGCGCATGGGGAGAGAAAGGGCAGGAAAGAGGGATTAAAAGCAAGAAGAAGAGTGAGGAGTGAGGGAAGGAGCAGGAGAGAGAGAGAAAAAAAAACGGGAGTGAAGGAAGGAACGCTGGGAAGAGAGGGAGGGATAGAAAACAGGGGGAAGAGAAAGAGAATTAGGGAAGGAAGGATCAGGGAGAAGAGGGATTAAGAGCAAGTGGGAAAGAGAGAAGGATCAGAAGCGGAGAGAAGGTATGAAGAGCAGTAGAAGGGAAAGGAGAGAGAAATTGAGTGTAATGGGAAGGAAGACCATTCTCCTAAATTAGAATGAATGTATAAATGCAAAACAAAGGAATTAATTACAACATTCCATGAATACCCAATCAAGTTGAATACATACCTACAAGAGGAGTAAAAGAAGCAAGGTGAGGCAGCAGAGGCTACCCTACGTCTGGATGGTTTCAGTTATACCAGGTTAAATAAAGGTGCCAAGAACTTCAGTGCGTATCAGTACTGAAGCACTTGCTAGATACAAACCTGAATTTTTTTATTTACTGTCAAATGCCTTTGATCATTGAGTACTAATTCAAGAATTATTTGGTAAAGCTACTTATAATTGAATTTTTTTTTTTTAAATAATCACCTTATTGTTAACTAACTTAGGATGACAAAGAATAATCTCGTTTATAAATTAAAAAAAAAAAAATCTCCATATAAATATCAAGCTAACAATCAAGCTAACATAAAAAATGAGTGTTTAATCCTTTTCTGTAAACTGACTAGTTCATCATTAACCACAAGGATATTGCACATACTATTTCAGCACTTATCCCTTGAACCAAATACATGAACTAGATCTATGTCAAACTTTTGACATTAGATCATGGGATAGGTAAACACTGTCAACAATAATGTATTCCTCGTCAGACACATTGCTATGAACAAATAGTGCCATACTAAGTAGGTCTGAATGCAATTAAGAATATTACATCTTTCTCAAACAACTTACTCTAATCAATACCTTTTCAAAAGTCATAAAGTATATCATTACATTCCCCTCACTACTCCGATACCTAAATTATCGACTTCATCGTTCAATGACAAATTACTAACTCGTCTGCTGCCTGATAGATTGATATGAGTCCAGGTCATAATTACAGGCTTTCACTCTGTTTTTTCTTTCTATATTTCTTATATTTCATTTGTTATAGTGTCAAAGATCCTTGCAAGTTCTCTCTAGTTCTTAACAAGGCGGCTTCAACAATAGCAATGGGAATATTAGATATTTAGGATCATGCAGAAATGCATTAACAACACTAACTGACTGAATGAAAAGATGAGAAAAACAATACATACAGTATGCTACAAAGACTTTGTTAAAGCACTAGCAAGTAATAGACAAAACATATAGAGGCATTGTGAGTGTGGAAAAGGGTTGTCTTTGGTCAGATTTTTCTTGGAGCGTAATACATGCAATGAAGCACTTGAGGAAGACTTGTTATGCAAGTGTTCGAGGAGATTAATTGCGTAAATGTTGCTTTGGTTTTCTCAATAAATCAATATAATTGTTGATTATCTGGCATCATAACATTATTGGAAATCAAACAAAAAGTGTAAAGATAATGTTATCCTGAAGTGCCTAGAGGCTGTTGAGTCATTTAGTATCAGAGTATTCTATCAAAAATAGAAATATAACATACACATATATCATAAAAGTTTCATGTTATAATTATGTATGATAAGTTCGGGAGTTAAAACTATTACTCGTTCAGCTTAAAAACTGAAACAGCCCGCGCGAACAATAGGTAAAGCCCTGTGCTTACTATGATTTACAATATCAATCAAATGTTACCCCATCAAAAAA
The DNA here is from genome assembly GCF_036898095.1 of Palaemon carinicauda. NCBI lineage: Eukaryota > Metazoa > Arthropoda > Malacostraca > Decapoda > Palaemonidae > Palaemon > Palaemon carinicauda. The sequence goes on from NC_090734.1 coordinate 40,543,431, forward strand.
AAAGGACAATCAGTAAACAATAGATTCAATAATTATCCATATACGATCATAGAATGAAGGGATCAAAATGTCTCTAGATATGAGGAAAGAGCGGGAAACAAAATAATTTTAGGAAAAAAAAAACAAATACTTTTGTTATAAGAGATAAACCTGACGAGTTTAGTTTGGCACTGCAACCCAGGTAGTCCCAGTTATGTAAAAAAGTATGCACAGTAATCTAACACAGTTTGTATTGGAAGCATCACAAGAGATAGGCGGAAAATTTCCTAAACAAGAACATTAGAAAACTATCAGAAAATAGCCAAAAAATGGTCAGAGAAAATATTGAAAATTAGGGTAAAATAAAAGAGAGATGAAATATAATTACCAAAACTATTCAGCACAAAAAATAACTTGAAAAAAAACAAGATAATCGTAAATATAATTAAATCCAAATAGAAGAAACACTAAAGAAATGAAAAAGCATTAAATTCATGAGAAGAAGACTTGGAGCAGAGTGCCAAGAGATGTTTGTTTGAAAGGATGGCGATAGTAATATCCACAATAGAGAGGGAGAGATGAAAATTACAGAGGAATTCTATACAATGTTATACAATAATGATAAAGAAAATAACTTCACCAATAGCACTTAATGAAACACCTAAGCCAGTACCAAACCAATGAGGAGATGATTTGCCTCATCATGCTACATTCTACTAAATAGTGTTGTAGAACACTTCATTTCATGCTACTATCCTTTCAGCTGCTATTCCATTGTATACACGGGCTTTCCATCTCTTGAGTTTTTTATAGATTGCTTCGACTCCAAATACACAGAATTCATT
>NC_090734.1:40549254-40555094 GCF_036898095.1 Palaemon carinicauda
CCCAGGGAAGCTGAGTAAACCAGTTGCAATCCTTGCAGCGGGACATCAAAGCTGCTTTGAGGGTTGCAATGAAAACGTTCAACCGTTCCATTTGTAGCAGGGTTGTAGGCCGTTGTTTGATGTAGGGTGATGCCCAGGAGATTCGCTAATGACGTCCACAATTGAGAGGGGAAAGTGGTTCCCCTGTCAGAAGTAATATGCTCAAGGATACCGTATCTTGAAATCCATCCAGAGAGTAAGGCAGATGTACAAGAGGGGGACGTTGCCGTTTCCATGGGAATGGCTTCAGGCCAACGAGTGGAGCGGTCGATGACGGTAAACAGGTAACGATGTCCTTGTGATGGTGGTATGCCCCATACGACGTGAATGTGTGCGAAACGATGCTGAGGTGCCCACTCCTAAATCCGTGTGTCGATGTACTTTGGAAGTTTGGCAAGAAGTACAGGCGCGGACCCAATTCTTAGCATCCTTAGAAATACCGTGCCAAATGAACTTTGCCTTCAGCAGCTGTGTAGTAGAACGGCACGAGGGATGTGATAGACCGTGAATGAATTCAAACACCTGTCGGCGCATGGGAGCAGGAATCCAAGGTCACGGTCTACCAGTACTGACGTCACAGAGGAGGGTGGTGTTGGAGTCTTCGAGGGGAAAGTCTTCCCAACGGAGGGACGTGCAGGATGTCCTACAAGCTTGACACTCTGGATCCTGTCATTGGGCTTCAGCCAGGGCGTTGTAATCCAATCCCAGTTGAACGGCAGCCAACGTGTTTCTTGACAGGGCATCGGCAACGGGATTCATTTTCCCAGGGACGTATTGGAGGGTGCAATTGTTCTGCCACGGCGGAGAGATGTAGGCGTTGACGGGCGGACCAGGCGTCAGTCTGTCGAGTGAAGGCGTGCACCAGAGGCATGTGGTCTGTGCGAATGACGAAGGGCGTACCTTCTAAGAAATGGCGAAAGTGACGGACAGCCAAGTGCACCGCCAGCAATTCTCGATCGAAGGTAGAATAACCCGATTCTGCCTTGGACAGTTTTCTGCTGAAGAAGGCCAATGGGCGGGGCGAGCCTTTGACCACCTGCTCGAGTACTGCACCAATAGCGACGTCGCTGGCATCGGTGGAGAGAAGGAGAGGGGCGTGTGGGATAGGAAAAGTGAGAGCCGCAGCAGTTGATAGGGCCTTCTTTGCATTGCAGAAGGCTGCTTCTTGAAGGGGACCCCACTTCAGGTCCTTTAGCTTGACCTTGAGGGAGGCGTAGAGGGGAGCAAGAGTGGCGGCAATGGCTGGCAGAAACCGGTGATAATAGTTGATCATGCCCAAGAATTCCTGCAGAGCTTTGACGATCGAGGGCGCGGGTAAGTTCTGAATGGCTGCTACCTTCTCAGGGAGGGGATGGACTCCTCCAGGAGTGATACGGTGCCCTAAGAACGACACTTCGTTGGCGCCAAAGGTACACTTGTCGTACCGGACTACAAGGCCATTTTGTTGCAGGCGGTCGAGCACGATGCGCAGGTGACGGAGGTGTTCCTCTTTTGAGGAGGAGAACACAAGTATGTCGTCCCCAGCATTACGAAGGCCAAAACAGGAGTAATTGAAGGTGATTGTACCAAACGGAGTGGTGATGGCGGTCTTGGGGATGTCTTCTGGGTTCATAGGCACCTGATAATACCCCTTCAGGAGGTCGAGCGTAGAGAAAATCTTCGCTTTGTGCAGGTTGGAGGTCACATCGGCGATGTTTGTGAGGGGGTAGTGATCCGGTTCTGTTTGCATATTCAGTCGCCTGTAATCCCTGCACGGACGGAGGGAGCCGTCTTTCTTCAGAACGATGTGTAAGGGTGACGACCATGGGCTGGAGGCCTTTTGGCAAAGGCCCATTTCCTCCATTTCGGCGAACGTCTGTTTGGCGGTTACCAATCGTTCCGGTGCCAAACGTCTGAATTTTGCGAAGACTGGGGGTCCCGTCATCTTGATATGGGGAAAATACCGTGCTTGGCAGGAATCGTGGGCGTTTGGAGAAGTTCTGGACGGAAAACTTCCGGGTACGAAGTGGGGAAGTGGGCTTAGGCATCCGTGGGTGCGCTGATGTGGAGAGCGAGGATAGAAGGGGAGGGTTGAAGAGGTGTCGACAAGTACGAGTCTGTGTTGACCAATTGTCGGTGGGCGACATCGACCAGAAGGTGGAAATGAGAGAGGAAAGCCGCACCGAGGATTGACATTGTGACGTCAGCAACGAGAAACTTCCAATTGAATTTACCGTTTACGAACGATAATGTGAGGTTTTCGTAACCGTATGTGGGTATCGCACACCCGTTCCTGCATCCTATAAAAAGAAAAGATTAGAAACACGGGAGGCCACCGCCACAAGTGATGGCCTACTTACACGTTTTTTGGCCACTGACAATCCTTGGCACATTTCTTCGCGGTTGCCGCGAATCTGAAGTGGTAGTAGCAAAACTGGGGCGGAGGGGAGGTAGTAAGTGGCTGTAGAAGTCGTTCGTTGGGGCGCGAGCGATTGGTGGGTGGTGGGTGGCTTTGTCGCCGCTTGGGCACGTCACGGGGTAGGCGTGTATGTCCTACGGCATTCATGTCAGCTTCGGTTGACGTTGAATAGGCATCCTCGTCGTCACGGGTGGAGGCATTGATGGAGGTCTTGAAGTGGCTGTCCATAAGGGCGTCGGCTTTGGTCATCAAGTCCTTTATGGGTAAACTATCGACATCGGGTATGGCAGCGCATACAGGTTCGGGTAAACGGCGTATCCAAAGGGCACGAAGTAGGTTCACCTCACGAGGAGAGCTGTCTGCGGCAGGTTGAAGACGAGCGATACTGGTCATTTCCTTGAGGGCAAGCGAAGCCCTTTGGTCCCCCAACGGTTGTTGCGAGAGCTGAAAAAGCTTTGCTATACGGGGCGGCTGGAAACGGCGAGTACTGCTGCAGAAGGTATGTTTTGAGGGCTTCATACACTATTGGGGTGTCTCCTTGTTCACAAAGACAGTCGGATATTTCTGGGAAGCTGTCCTCGGGTATCGTCGCGAGAACATAATCCGCTTTGGTGGTTGAGCGAGTCACGCCCCTGATACGAAACTGGACTTCTGCGCGCTGAAACCAAGCAAACGCCTCTCCGCTGGCAAACGATGAAAGTTTGAATGGAGCGGCCGCAGTAGCAACAGCCGTAGAGTCCGCCATAGTACTACCAACGATGAAGGGGCGAGGGGGTAGGGGTGGAAGGCGGTTGGAGCGAGTCGACTTCCGGGGTCACCAATGTGACGAGCCTAAAGAAGGTTGTGAACTCAAAGGCAGGATGCAATCAACTGAGATATAATATTATAGAACAATTTCCTTTATATACAAAACCTCAAGGCAACAGGACATAACATGTTTACAAGACAGACATTGTCACAGAGGATAACCGTAGACGTGAATTTTCATGTTCGTTTCAGTGCGAGGGAAGAGCGCAGATACAAGTATAATATATACAAAAGGAATTATGTACAATTGTGTGACACACGGTTGGTACAATGTATGTATATATATATATATATATATAAACCCACACACACACACACACACATATATATATATATATATATACACATACATATATATATATATATATACACACGCACACAAACACACACACACACACACACACATATATATATATATATATATATATATTCAGAAAGAACAGATGGAGTTGGAAGAAAATGGGTTGGAATTGTGATAGCACCAAAAGCAAAAAATTCATTAACGAAATGGATAGCTGTAAAGAGTACTGTATAGTATTACTTGCAATGATAAAATCTAAGCCTTACAATATGAGAATTATATTTTACTATGCACCAACAAATGATTCCACCGAAGAAAGGCAAGTTGAATACGACGAAGAACCGCAGAGTGTAATAGATGAGATTTCAGAGAGAGATAGGAAAAATTTAAATGGTTAGTTCAGTGTTAAAGATGCGAAGGAATAATCAAGGTATTTAAAATATCATTGGTGTTGAAGGTCTTGGTGAAGTTGCAAATTGAAATGGAGCAAATTTTATAAGTTTTTGTTCAACAGACAATCTTATTTCAAATGGACCACATAGCCATTAACAAAGAGAGAGAGAGAGAGAGAGAGAGAGAGAGAGAGAGAGAGAGAGAGAGACCGGACTCTGAATAATGTAAAAAGTGTTAGAGGTGCAGATATTGACAGTGATAATAAGCTTTCCTTTTCAAACTATAATCAGAATTGAAAACATCCAACAGAAATTTAGATGGAATACCTATGTTTGATACGAATACGATTCTACAAGATGAGCAGAGCGATACCTTTGTAATTGAATGTAGGAATCAATTTGCAGTCTTAGATATTTTAAGAGACGAAAAATAGACAATAAATGAAGAATGGTGGGATATTAAGATTATATATCAGTCACTTGGTAGTGATATTCTAGGAGAAAATCATGGATATCAAATGTTTGCGATACTATAAAGAAGGAGACAAAGACAGATATTGTTTGTTGGATATTTTCGAGGGAGAAATAAAAATTACAAATTGGAGCATGCTGAGTATTTCAGTATCGGTAGTGAAGTCAAAATAAAAGCCAAGAAGGACAATAGAGAATATCTAGACAGGAAAGCAGATATTGCGGACAAAGCTATAAATTCTGAAAGTGGCAATGGTGTGAAAATTGCTCAAAGCGTTATTAATGAAATTTCTCCTTAGGCAAAAAAAAGAATCAAGTACCCACTAAAAGAGAGATGGGTCAGTTATAACAACAGAAGACAAAGAAAGGCAGTAGTGATGTCATGAATAGGGGATATGAAGGGAATCATTCGATTGATTTACCTGAAGCTAAGGAAGACCTTAAAGTGCTTGTGATTTGATTTAGTGTGTTAGAAGTCGAAGCCATCATTAGACTACTAAAGAGATTGAAAGCCCCCGGATACGATGGAATAACTGCTGATATGATATTGGCCGATTATGTATTGACTCACGGAATTCTTACAAGATTATTTTGTAGAATGTGGCGTGACGAGGCAAAATCTGATGAATCGGAACTAGGAGTGCTACTGAAAATGGCAAAAAAAGGAGACCTGACTAACTGCAATAGTGGCACAGTATTATTTGGAATATAGTAATTCACTTTGAATGATATTTGTGACTATAAAAAAAGCGTTTGAGAGTGAGCGGTGACCAATTTTGCGAGAGTCCAGCATTATTATTATGTTTTTTTTTTTTTTATAATTTTCTTTTAATTAAATAGGTAAATTTGATTATGTCTATTCATGACCATTGCAAATGCAGTTAATGTTAATAGAGTCCTATCAAATGAATTTCCAGATAGCAGTGGAATACTCCAATGATATATCTGTTCATCTATGTGGATTATCCTTCTCAAGTATTATTAATGCATAAAACTGCTGGCGATGGTGGAGTAATGAACTGGATTAGTAATAGGAAATTAGCTGATCTAGAGTATGCTGATGGCACTGTACCTATTTGCAGAAAACCACAGGAATTGGTTTGCTTACTTACCAAAATGTATAAAATATCACATGAAGTTGGGCTTAAGATACATAGAAGAAACACAGAGTTAATGAGAACAGAAAGTAATGAAAGAAGAATATCATTAAAAGATACAAAAATTAATGTGATGGATTCATTTTCATATTTAGAAACTGACCCTCAATGCTTAATTTTTATGATTGGAGTTAATTAAAGATTGAAGAAGGCAAATCAGATAATGGCTAGGTTATGGAGAATTTTGAAATCAAATTTACAGATATTATAAAAAAATCTGTCATTATCTCAATTTAGAGAGATTAGTGGTAATGTATTGGCATGCATCGTGGTAT
>NC_090734.1:40575594-40583094 GCF_036898095.1 Palaemon carinicauda
TGCCAAATGTTAATATCTAGATCATGAATAGAAAAAATTAAATAGGCCGTGAGTTCCCGTCCAACAAATTAAGATAAGAATCAGTGGCTGCAGACTAGACAGGAGAACAATGCCGAAACAAGGTAGAATGAAAGAATTAAAACACTTACTCAGAAGAGATTGATCACAGAAATTCTTGAAAGAATTTCTCCATAAGCCAATTTATTGTGCTATTCAAGAAGACATAGGCCTAATCTGTTTCTGAAAAGTAAATTGGTTGTCGAGAATCACACCTAAAATTTTAAGTCACAAAGTTAAAGAAACATTATCAATGCAGAGATCAGGATGTTAAGGAGCCACTGTCCTTCACCTACTCACAATCATACTTTGACTTTTGTTAGGATTCAACTTCATACCACATAATTTGCACCATGCACTAATTTTAGCTTGATCTCTATTAAGGGATTCAGCAACCTCATATCTACATTCAGGAGATGAAATTGATGTAAAAAAAAGTACTATCATCTGCATATGCAACATACTTGTTTTCTAGGCTAAGTCCCATGTGATGTATATATTGTATGAAAAGTAATGTGCTAAGAACACTGCCCTGTGGAACACAAGATATCACATTCTTATACCCACTATGGTGCCCTTCAACCACAACCCTTTAAGATATATTATTAAAAAATTCAATAATAATGCAATGAAACAACCCAACCACTCCCGACTGTTCGAGTTTGAAAACAAGGGCCTCATGATTAACACGATCAAAGGCAGCACTAGAATCAAGGCTAATCTTGCAAACTTCCTGACCAGTATCAATGGTTTTCTCTAGAGCATTGTAGATTGTAAGAAGGGCATCACATGCTCACAGGCATTTACGAAAACCAAATTGCAAACTAGGGAACATATGATTACCTTCAGCTACCTATTAGGACGTTTTGCAAAAAAGACATTAACAAACTTTATATGATATGGGAGTTATGGACACTGGGCACTAATCAGTTGGATTTGAGCTACCACAAACATATATACATAGCTCATAATCTTAGTAACTTGTGCAAAATAACAGATAACTATGGAGCTAAGAAATCTTTAGTCTTATAAAAAACTAGGGAAAAATATCATTTGGGTCTACACTTCTGTAAGCATCAAGGTACATCAACAGCTTTAATTTCACGAGATCAAAAAGCTAAACTAGCTACTTTAGCTTCAGGAAAACAGGAATGAGGAAATTCAAGTTTTTTATTACTGTCGAACACATCAGCCAAAAGAGTTGCCTTTTACTTTGAACAGTGAATGACTAAGCCATATTGTTTAGCTGAAGGAGGAGCTGTTGCATCTAAACTGAAGAGTATAGAATAAAGAGTAGTCAACCACTTATGTTCCTGGGTTGTACCAGAAGGGCTTTCTTTTTATATTCCTTTTGTATTCCTTTTCAATTGAAGCATGACATCTCTGAGCAAAACCTGTAAGCTGAGTATAGTTATTCCAGGTCAAATCTGATCCGTTACCCTTCCACAGTTGTAAGGCCTTCTGCTCCTCCAAATAAACACGTCTAAAGTCATCATTGACCCATGGTTTGTCCTTCACTCAGTTTCTTAGCACATGAGAAGGGATATACCTATTATTATTATTATTATTATTATTATTATTATTATTATTATTATTATTATTATTAATATTATTATTATTATTATTATTACTTGCTAAGCCATAACCCTAGTTGGAAAAGCATGATGCTATAAGCCCAAGGGGCTCAAACACGGAAAACAGCTCATTGAGGAAAGGAAACTAGAAAAAGAAAAGTAAACTATATCTTTAACATAACAAGAGGAAGAATAATAAGATAGAATAATGTTAGAATTAGGTAGACAAGATTCTCCTTCAAAGGGGCAGCAGGATCAAAACTACTATAAAGGTGTGACCAATTCAAGCAAAAAGATCATGTAAATTCCAATTCTAATCTGCTTGAGAATTCATATAAATCTTACATGAGTCTGATATATCAGGGACAGGCTGTTCATCTTCACTACTACTGAAATCAAGCCATGATCAGATGTCCTGTTTGGAGAACCAACCTTATTTGCTATAACAACAGGGGAGTCAGTGTATACGAGGTCCTATCAGTTATCAGACCTGTGAGTGGCTTCACTTATGATTTCCTCACAGCCTGATTCATAGGCAAAGTCTGAAGCTCTTAAGCCATAGCGATCCGTAGGAGAAACAGAACTTAACCACACCCTATGGTGGGTATTGAAAACACCAACAAAGACACAAGAGGCCTTTCTATCATCTTGTATCTTCTCCATAATGGTCAGAAGCCAATCAAAGATAAATTCATCATAAATCTAACATTTCACCAGAATGTAGGACAAGCTTCGTTCAAAGCTGGGAAAGAGGAATGTTGGTTACCAGAGAGCCATACAGATAAATGATATTTCAGATCTCAATGGATTGTTGACATGAAAGTATTGAACCTTCACAAAGAAAATTAAATTTTTAAGAATTATTACGGAGCAAAAATTTTCTTACGAAGTTTCAGCATCAAAGATGTTTTATGATTTAGTCATGGGTTATCATTCAATGAAATGATCCTTTCGTTAAACAAAGTATTCAATCATTTATGAATATATTTTCAAATAATGATTATAAATACAAAAATTACAGGAAATTCATCAATCATTGTCCGTCACGCCTGCATTGAAAACGAAATTAATGTTGATTGCAAAAAAAAAAAAAGTAAAAAGTAGTTAATTGAGAGCTTTTGCCCCCCAAAGCTAACCCCCCCCCCAAAAAAAAATACATCAGTATAGTAGAGGTTAAGTAATTTACTTAATAGTTTTGACAACGTCCACCAACAACTGAATAGTTTACCAATACAATTATTTATTTACATGAAAAAAAAAAAAAAAACTTTGTCTTCAATATCATAATTTCCTTGGTGAACCTGAGTTTACTGAAGACCTTGTTTTAAATTTCAGACTATATGCTTCAAAACTACACAGAAATACTTTCGACCATTCAAAAGCATTTCTGTTGAGATAAAAAGAAAACAAAAATCAAATGTATTCTTTTGTTTTTCGAACACTTCTGTACTGAAGTCTTTTGTATTATAAAATAAATTCATTTCTAAAATTACATTACTGTGAGTGCTGGTGACAAGCTCTACATTACTTCAGCTCTGACTGGCGTTATATCAATAAAAAAAAATACAAAATTGAACAACTGAACATCACTTTTAACTTAATAAATTCTAGATTTTTATTCAACACAAATCTAAAATATCATCATTAATGCTTCTCTGATTAATCGAGATTCATTTAAAAAAATCATATTTAAGAATTGGCTTCACATATTTTGAGTGATTTTGTGTACTCAGATTAAATTTTAAGTTGTTGTTTGAATTAGTCAGCTTTAACTTGCTTAAACGTTATTTCCCTGATATTGATATCGGCAGACAAATGTTGAAATAAAACCATACACTTTTTTTTTTTTTTACATGATTATTCCAATTATGAGATCATTATGAAGTTGAATTTTAGGTAAGAGGATGATTAGGAATCAGCACAGAATGGAGTGTGGCCTAATTTATAGTTTTTCCCTTAGGTATAGATTATTCATATTTTGTTTTAGGATATTTACATAAAAAATTACGCTTACTGTTAGGAATATTAGTGAAAAAATATAAAAAATAAAAGTAATCACATGGGAAGTTTTCGTCCAATGGATAACCTAATCATTATTATTATCTACTCTGCATAATGTATTTATTAACGTGCTTTTTATAGATAACGCTCACTATATAACCAACATCAAAATCATAAGGAATACTATTAATTTTTATGATTTTTTTCTTGTTTGATTACGTAAAAAACACACCTTATTCATGATTTGTTCAAAATTGAGAGCATATGCTGATAGAATTCAAGGAATACTAAATAGATTGAATAATTTTTTTTCTCCTTTTTCTGTAATTAGAACTGATCGAATATTTTATATTTTATATCTCATATAATAAGTAACACAACATATATCAGTTGAAATATCTTTTATTTATGTAAAGTCCTCATTAATATACGCAAGACTACATATAAATATCGGTCCTAATGCTTTTATAATGGCCTGAAGAAGAATGCATTTACTCTATGATAAGTTTTGAAGAAAAAGAAAGATACTATTGTTCGCTTCTTCTTTTCCAAAGTAGATATTAGTGAACAAACTAATTAAACATTAATAGCAAGTTTCCATCCAGTGTTCCAACTATTATTCTGCATTTCCTGAACATCGGTAATATAGTTTTCAAAAAAATATATTTAACAAGGGGGAGAAAGGGAGGTCCATATCCTTCGAAAGCGACCTCATAAAAACTACAAATTTAAACTTTCCCTTTTTTGGACGGAGATAATCGTTTTTCTTGGTATAAACACCAGCAAAAAATTATAATATTGGTATATATACGTATACCACTATATATATATATATATATATATATATATATATATATATATATATATATATAGATATATATATATATATATATATATATATATATATATATATATATATATATATATATATTTATATATATATATATATATATATATATATATAAATATATATATATATATATATATATATATATATATATATATATATATATATATATATTTATATATATATATATGTCTATATATATATTTATATATATATATATATATATATATATATATATATATATATATATTTATATATATATATATATATATATATATATATATATTTATATATATATATATATATATATATAAATATATATATATATATATATATATATATATATATATATATTCATATATATATATATATATATAAATATACATATATATACATATATATATATATATATATATATATATATATATATATATATATATATATATATATATATATATATATATATATATATATATATATATATACTCACCAGACCACTATATAAATATTATAATATTATATAACTATCTTTCTCATAAGAATTCTTTGCATAGATTTATGGATTTTTCTCACTACTGCATCAGAAAATAAATATTAGTACGCAGTCATCATCATATCATATTACACCAATGTGTAACCCACAGAAGGACGTTGTCGTTTACCTCTTTTAGGTCTTTCTCTGGGCAATGAGGGTCCAGTGGCACTCTAGTAGAATTTGTCCATTGTTTATGGTATTGTCCCACAAGAGTATTCATGATTGGTGGGTAATCCTCATTTGTGGTGTTTATTATCAGTTTTGCCCACTTTTACTCCGGCTTGGTTACGGTCACCCAGTCCTTTCTGTTGAGGATTGTTCTTCTGGGAAGGCTTATGTTTGGGCTGTGCAATGCCTCATAAGACAGCCATGGGTCATTTCTTCAGCCAATAAGTAGCTGGCAAGAATGTGTACAGTCCATTTTGTGTAGTGGATATTTTTCCGAACTTCAGTCGTTGCTTTATTTATTCTTTTCAGTTCTTGCTAGCATTTCTAGTCGGATATGGAGTAGTAGGATACCGGCAGTTTTATATAATTATTGTCGAGGTGTTGATTTTAGTGCACAAAATATATTCTGACAGGAACAAATTTGCCGTAGGTCTACTTGATGCATATGACATGATTTTGCTCTCACTGGTGCACTAAAAAAAATCATTAGAATAACGATAGTTCCTAGTTCCTATTTTATAATTGGTTTTATTTGTGTATTATTTATAAATGAGTGTTCTGTCAAGGATGACACTTAAGTAGACTTGATAGGGCTATTATCAGATCTTGTTACTCCGTTTGATCTTTAGGTTTCTGTTTGCCTGGTGATATTTCAAGTGTTAGACACATACCTGTATTTTCTTTGGATTGAAATTAGGTTGACACTTTTTAGGGTAGATGGAGTGGATGGTTAAGGCATTTGACAGCCTTCCTTACATGGTTGTGAAGAAGTGGGATTGTTTGGTCATCCACAGGTCTTTTACATTCATGTACCTGCTTCTGGTCATTTCTATAAATGCAGAATATCATCGGTGCCAGCACTGACCATTGTGGAAAGCAATTGTTCTGTATCCTCCATCTTCTTTTCCTCCTATCTATGTCTACGAAAAATCACCGATTGTTAAGCAATGATTCAATGATGTGAACTATACTATTATTTCATGTAGTTTGAGCTAGCCTCAGAACCAGTGTTCAATGGTTTACAGTTATGTATGCCACCGTAAGGTTGACAGAATGTGCACCTGTGATTTGTTGCTTCTTAAATGTATCCTCAATTTATAGCGTTAGGTTTAATACATGACTGCAGAAGAATTTGGCGTGTCTAAAGGTGAACGTATTATGTTGACAGTTATTCTTCGATAGCTGGTTTCGTACAGGCTAATATCAATCGTTGTATAATTTGTTAAGTATACACATATATAGGTACTAGTTGATAGCTATTGGGGGATGATGGGTCTTTCCTGGTTTCAGCAAAGGCACTAATTTTGTTCTTTCCCAAATCATTGGGATTTGATAAGTTGTTACACTTAGGTGTGACAACATTAGGATCCAAGCTTTTGTTATTTCTTCAAAATGTAAGATCATATCTGTTGTTATGGTATCTAGGCCAGCTGCCTTCCAAGAATTTGGATGTTTCATGGCAGCATTTAGTTCTAAAGTGCACAGTTTGAGGTTTTCATTAGTGTCTTGTATGATACGGTCCATGCCCTGTCTCATATTCTTTATGTAACCCTGCTCTTTGTTGTAATGTTTGGTGTTAAGCTGCAATTGGTGCACTACCTCGTTGGGGGCTAAGCTGCTATTCTAGGTTGGGGCTTATTTTTCGAGGTCAGTTTATTGATGATTGCTCAGGCCTTTTTTTTTTCTTTCATGGGTCATATATGTGACATAAATAACTATTTTCCAGGATTCTCTTTTTCCGTTGCAGAGTGAAACCAGGATTGCCTCTCTATGTTCCACAATAATATCAGTAAAGGGATGCGCTTTTTATACTCTATTTTCATGGTTGGTTTAGATCTGCGATGTAACTCTTCTTTAAGCCTCTATGGATGTGTTTCTTTTAAACTTTCAAAATCAATGATTGGAAGTCATTGTACTGCCATGGGACTGGGCTGATATTGAATATCTTATTCTCAAGATCTGACTCAAGGCTTTACCCATTGGCACTGTGCAACTTGAATCTGTGTCTAGGTTAATTTATTGGAGTTTGCTCACAGGTTTTATGTCGATTGATATTTGCTGGTATTGTAGTTTTGGTATAGGGTCACCAGTTGATTTTTGGATGTTAGGGTAGAGACTCGATGAGGCAAATGCTATGTCTGGGTTATATTCCCATATCCAGTATGCACTCTAGAAGAATGATATATCGTTTGCATCATGCAAGCGTATTAGTTCATGAGTTGTGGCCAGTCTATTGACGGCCTCGCCATCACCGTTTGTAATGGCTGTAGACCAAGAAAGTGCTGTGACTAATAGAGACAGCAAAAAACAAGGCATGC
>NC_090734.1:40588094-40593094 GCF_036898095.1 Palaemon carinicauda
TACTCCCGACTTAGAGAGAAATTACAAGTTTTAAGTGTTCATTTAGAAAATAAATTGAATAGACTAATACAGGCTAGTGATTGGAACAAGAATTTTCAAGAAAAATGTTATAAATTTGTCTGATAAACCTGTATCAAGTGAAGTAAAAAAGGCCTTGGGGTATGGTTTATCATTCGCTGTAAATAAAAAAACCTAATAGTGTAGATATTGCCTCTGCCTTTGTAAAATTGGAAAAAACTAAGAAAATTCCCCAGTGTAACATCGACATTGCTAGAGAGCTTATTTATTCGGTGATGGGATATGCAAACACCTGCAATTTCCCTAAACGGTTTTTAATAGCCTTAAAATCGTTGAAAAATTACTGTGAATACATATTACAAAAGCAGACAAAGCTAATGTATTAGTTATTATGAACAAAACAACTTATTTAGAAAAGATGTATGTACTTTTATCTGATGTTTCCACTTACATAAAATTAAGAGTTAATCCCTTAGACGATGTCATCAAAGATTTTAATAAAAACTTAAAATCTATCTTAAAACAAGAAAAATCCTTAATTAATGCCTTTATCTCTACTGGTCCGTCTTTGCCTTATTTATATGGTTTAATTAAAACCCATAAAACAGGATATCCAATCAGACCAATTATCAGTGCTACAGGTTCTATTAACTATAAATTATCCAAATATTTAGTCAAATTACTTTCCCCGATCTTAGGATCTAATTCAACCTCTCATATAAAAATTTTTGTTGATCTTTGCGAAAAATTACAAAAAAAGTTAACCTTACGTCTAGACATAGATTAGTAAGTTTTGATGTAACTTCATTGTTTACCAAAGTGCCGGTTGATGACTTATTGGATTTCCTGTCGGGTATTTTAGATGCTTATGATTTACCTTTATCAACCCATACTATTATTGAGCTCATTTGTTTCTGCATTAAAAAGTGTAAATTTAGTTTTAATGGAGATTTCTATGAACAATTTTTGGTATGGCTATGGGTAATACTTTGTCCCCACTTTTATCCAACATATATATGGAATTTTTTGAATCTAGATTAATTCTTTTAGTGTGGTCTTCCCAAATTGTGTGGTATCGATATGTTGATGATGTTTTAGGTATTTTAGAAAAAAATTTAATCTTAAGGGTTTTGTTTCAATCATTAATTCGTTAGTACCATCAACAAAATTCACTATAGAAAATGAAGAAAATAACCGTAACCCATTTCTAGACGTTTTAATAGTTAGAGAAACAGATAAATTTAAGTTTTCCATATATAGAAAGCCTACAAATAATTTTTCATATGTTTATTTTTACTCCGGTCACTCTAAAAATATAAAGCATTCAGTTTTTTCCTCCATGTACCTTAGGGCATTGAGAATTTGTAGCCCAGACTACATTGAGGAGTTCACTAAAATAGAAAAAAATGCAACAGATCTTTGTTATCCCAAATATTTCTTAGAAACATGTATGAATAAGGCTAAGAAAACATTTTATAGTGTCCAATTAGAGAGAAAGGAAACAATTAATAATATGCTTTGTTTGCCATTTCATGTTTGTTTTTTAGATGTTATACCAATTTTAAAAAAACTAGACATTGCTGTAGTGTTTAAATATAATTGTACATTAAAAATCATGTTAATTAAGAAGAGTTCTGGAAATGATAATAATGTAATATATAGCATTCCTTGTTCAGAGTGTAACCTATTTTATGTTGGCCAAACATTAAAAAGTATACCAGTCAGATTAAAACAGCATCAGGTGGCCGTCTCCAGGGGTTCTCTCAATAATGCTTTGGCCTCCCACTGGTTAAGGTCAACTCACAGAATTGGTTGGTCAAAGACGGAAAAAGTAATCCATGTAAATGACTATTTCCAAAGGAATATTGTTGAATTATTTTTAATCTCCTGTACTCAAGGTAGAAATTTGAATCTAAGCCCAGGTCTGTTTTCCGTTAATCCAGTATTATCCTTTTATCTAAATTCTGACTTCTCCGGAATTATTAAGAAACTGACAGCTGTTGGATCCCCTTCTCCAGTATAAATACGATGTCTTTGTATATGTATTCTCATTGCTGAGTTTGATAATGTCCTGAGTGGATGAAAGTACTAACTCCAATCAAGTCTTTTTCATTTTTCCCTTCGTGGCTATAATACATCATATATATATATATATATATATATATATATATATATATATATATATATATATATATATATATATATATATATACATATATATATATATATATATATATATATATATATATATATATATATATATATATGTATATATATATATATATATATATATATATATATATATATATATATATATATATATATATATATATATATATATATATATTTCCAATACACCGAAAATACGCTGAGAAGTTTTGTATGGAATTATATTATTTCATAATACTATTGAAGAAAATTTCCCACTGCACATTCACGGCTGTAGCCTAAAAAGATGTGCTTAAATATAGTTGGTTTTAACAACATTGAATACTATGCAAAGCTGAATCTGGTATCTACATGTAATGTATGAAATACTTACTTACGAGAAAAAAAATATATCTTTATCCATATATTATGTCGTAATAAAATAGTTTTAAATGTTAACACCAGTGAATTGAGTTTTCCCGAAATATAACTTATTTGAAACATCAATCTATTATTCTAAGATGGATGCACTAAGATTTTGCCTTTTGTTTTAATGACTTATCTGCAAAATGTATTTGATTTTCAGTAACATTTTCAGTATACGGTTATTTGTTTGCTAGCTATAACGAAAATACTTATAAGTTTGTCCACAGATTTCCTTTATAGGTATCATAGAAAGGCTGCAACTAATACCAATCATCATATTCATGAACAACTTCTCACGGAACGTGTTACATGGTAGTATATTCTTCCTCTGGATTTTTCTTGTTTACAGTTCCAGAAAGCGTGTATGTGAGAGAGAGAGAGAGAGAGAGAGAGAGAGAGAGAGAGAGAGAGAGAGAGAGAGAGAGAGAGAGAGATGATGGTCCATTACTTCTAGGATTATAGAAATCTTACCAGGCGGCCACTTTCCATACCTCAAAGGTTTTCTGGAATAAGCGTCTTTGTCCGGTAAATCCAAGAAATAGTTATATAAATATTTTTGGAAAGTTTCCATATTAGAGGAAATGTTCCATTCCTACCATCATCAATCAGTTATTTTGTGCATATATGTATTATAAGAAGGAAAAAAAAATGTTAGATTATGGTTCAGAGACACCTGCATGCTTATACATTTTATTAAAACACATCTTCAGAATAGATTGATCACCAAAAATCATGAAAAGTTTTCTCAAAAAGCAAATTTTTTTGTGCAATAGAAGAAGACACAGACCTAATGTGTTTCTTAAACATAAATTTGCTTTCGAGAATCACACCTAAAATTTTAAGTAATTCAAAATTAAAGAAATATTATCAATACTGAGATCCGGATGTTGAGGAGCCTCTGCCCTTGACCTACCTAAAACATAATTTGATATTTGTTAGGATTCAACTTCATACCACATATCTTGCATCATCCACTAATTTTAGCTAGATCTCTATTAAGGGATTCAGCAACCCCAGATTTACATTCAGGGGATGGAATTGATACAAAGAGATTAGCATCATCTGCATATGCAACAAGCTTGTTTTCTAGACCAAACCACATGTCATATGTATATAATATGAAAATTAATGGGCCAAGAACACTACCCTGTGGTACACCAGATATCGCATTCCTATACGCACTGTGGTGCCCATCAACAACTCTTTGAGATTTATTACTTAGAAAATCAATAATAATGCTAAAAATACGATCCATCCACTCCCAACTGTTTGAGTTTGAAAACAAGGGTCTCATGATTAACACGGTCAAAGGCAGCACTAAAATCAAGGCCAATCATATGAACTTCCTGACCAGGATCAAGGGATTACCGTAAGGCATTGGAGATTCTAAGAAGGGCATCACATGCTCCAAGGCATTTACGAAAACCAAATTGCAAAATAGGGAATAGATGATTACCTTCAGCAAATCTATTAGGACGTTTTGCCAGAAGACGTTCAAAATTTTTAGATAATAGGGGAGTTATGGAAAGTGGGTGGTAATCAGTTGGGCTGTAGCTACCAAAAACACATTTATAAAGAGGAGTAATATTACCAATTCTTCAGCAAGTGCTAAAAGCTCCTCTTCTATCAACAAAGCTTTAATTTCATGAGATCAAAAAGCTAAACCAGTTAGTTTAGCCTCAGGGAAACAGGAATGAGGAAGTTCAAGTTTGTAATTACTCTGTTTACTGTCAGCCAAAAGGGTTGCCTTTTCCTTTGGACAGTGAGTGACTGAGCCATCAGATTTAAGTAAAGGAGGAACTGTTGCATCTAAACTAAAGAATGCAGCTTTATGGGTAGACCACCATTTATGTTCCTGAGTTTTACCAGAAAGAGTTTCTTTTATCGTTATATTGTATTCCTTTTCCGTTGAGGCATAAACTCTCTGAGCAAAAGCTCTAGGCTCATTATAGTTATTCCAGGTCAAATCTGATCCGTTACCCTTCCCAAGATGATAGGACTCCTGCTTCTCCAAATAAGCACGTCTACAATCATCATTGAACCACGGTTTGTCCTTCACTCGGTACCTTAGCACGCGAGAAGGGACACGCCTATCAATTAGGATTAGTAGCTTCTCATTACAAGTGACAACATGATCAATATTACTATATAATTGTGAACAATTCAATCATAAATGGTCATGCAAAATCCCATTCCAGTCTACTTGAGATTTCATATAAATTTTACGAGAGTGTGATACATCAGGGATAGGGTGCTCAGTCTCCACTACTAATGAAATCAAGGCATGATCAGATGTCCCGACTGGAGGACCAATATTACTAGTTATAATGACAGGGGAGTCAGTGTATACGAGGTCCAAACAATTACCACACCTGTGAGTAGCTTCACTTTTGTATTTGGGGCTTCCA
>NC_090734.1:40603094-40615594 GCF_036898095.1 Palaemon carinicauda
CAGGCATAAAAAGAAGCAGAGCAGTAAAAGATGGCCTAACAATTGAATTAATGATAGAACAAGTTTATTTCATGTTAGAAAAACTTGCTGAAACATCCATCAAAAGTCTGCAATAATGCTCTTTACCTAGAGATTGGAAAAACTTTATCACTATACCAATTCTCAAAAAGGGAAACACAAAAGACTTGAGAAATTACCACCCAATAAGTTCATTCTCCGTAATATATAGAATATTTGTAAAGATCATATTAACAACTTGAGATTTACAGATGACGTAGTAATTTTTGGTTAAAAATTTAAGTAATTGCAAAAGATGATTGATTTTAATACAAAAAGCAGGAAAGTAGGACTGAAAATAAATATGAGTAAAGATAAGGTAATGTTAATTGGCAATACAGAAAATAAATAACTTTTCGAAGAACCCCTATATACTGTGAATGAGTATGCGTACTAAGACAGAAAGTAAGTGTTTCCTCACGATATTTAATCGAAATTATAAGGAGAAACATGGTATAGTGAGCATTTAGTAAGCAAAATTGGATTATGAAAAGTAAAATTCTACTTTTTCTAAAAAAAATAGATTTAATGAGATATTACTAATATTATTAACTTATGTATGAAAAAAAAACTTGGAGCCGTATAAAACCGTTTGGAAAATAACCTAGTTACAACCCAAACAGTTATGGAAAAAAAATGATCGGAATAACACCAAGCGCCAGAAAAAAAAAAAACATAGATACGAGAACAAACTAAAGTAAATTTAGTTGACATTGAGAGGACATATATTGAAAATGACAGGGAATTGATGGGCATTAATGTTAACAGAATGGATCCATATAGATTGTAAAAGAAGCAGGGGAAGGGATGGAAGACGATAGATTCACGAAATTAGAAAGTCTACAGATGAAGACTAGTATAGAAAGACCATAAACAGACGCAATTGGAAGAAAATGTCTATTACCTTTATTCTGCAGTGGACTAGTAACGGATAGTGGTGATGATAATGAAGATGTAGCCTATACCTTATATATAGACTTTATTATTGGGAGTAACTTAAAATTCAGTAATTTTTTTTTGGCAATTCTGATTTACAAAGGTACTTCATGTTTCCAATCATAAGTGAAGCTTGTGAAAAATCTATACATCCATATAAACATTCAAAGTAAATGTTACTCTTACATAATTCGGGAAAATCTGATCGTAGAAAGAGGTCCAGAATGTCTTCATAATTATTCACATTATCTTCCCAATTCCCATGCAAATTTTATGCATGAAACAGACATTGTTAATTATGACTAGTAAAAAAAAACCATGAGCATCATTAGGAAGGAATTAAAATTAATGGAAATTCATGCCACATTCTGTTTGAATCATTTACTTGAAAACATACACTATTCATTTCGGATCAGTTTCATATCTAATATCTATGATCTATCATTATTTGGAAGATAAAGGAGCATGATAGTGAATGCTACAAATACATGTATAATCTATCTATCTTATAAATTTCTCTGGAATTTAAGTATGATCTTCATTGAATGGGAACTTTATCAGACAGAAAATACAATGGGATAATTTAGAATTACATATGCCTCATAATGTCCACGCATCTAATTTGTATTTATGTAACATTTCGCCATTTTGTGTTAACTTTGTCACTAACTCTAGCGATTTGGATATTTTCAAAGCAAACAAAAATACCCTTCAATATCAAATTCGGCCTACCATGGGATCTCAGACCCATCGGGATATTCCTTTAAAATTAAATATTGCTTCCAGCTAAAGAACTCTTTCTTTCCAATGGGGGATAGAAATAAGAGTGAACATTAGATACTTTAGACCACTCGGCGTTTAAAGGCATGCGAGTTAATACCAACTTTGCTGTGTTCAATCCAGTAGAATTCAGGATTGGTTGTTAGAAATTAAGTCAACTGATCTCCACCATTACACCTGATTGATAAGAATATAACAATTAGTCCTATAATAATAAATTAGTCAAAGACACTCATAATTTTCATGTTTTTCAATTACAGAATTGAATTTGCTCTCATAGCATTCCAAACCAAATTCGAATTTAAAGATTGTGTTTTAATAATCTTGAAAGGTGGTAATAAGGCATAAGTGATGTGTGTTTTAAACTGCAGACAACACTACATCACAAATTCCAAAGAGAATAATTTTGTCAAATAGATAACTCATATGAGTGTTCGAGATCTTTAGACAGCAAATGACTGGTTTTCATAATAACTTGGAAATTTGATCAAGACTTCCTCAAAAACTGTTGTCAAGAATTAAGCAGAAAGGCACTGCTCACAGTCATTCTACTAGTCTTAAGCCCCATATAAATAGGAAAATGTTTGGAAGGGAGGTGACTTATGTCCGTAAAAAAAAAAATGGTGCCAACCTGAGCTGAACATTATTTAGTTAATGCTTCCGGTGAAACCGATAATAAATCAAACATTCATGATCGTGACCTGGCACTATGATTTCTTCAACTGATGTGAATAAATATATGGATTTAAATATGTAAGCTGAGGATAGTAAAGTTAAAGTGGATGGCAATGAAAATTGTGAAAACCAAGATAATTTCGGTGGACCAAAACCAACCACCAAATTCAAAAAGGACTAGTCAATGAGGTATATAGGTAGCTACATAGTAAAGTTTTTTCACTGATATATCTTTTTTTTTCAGGAGATGTGGCAGAAAGCTATTCAACTGATCAGTAGAGGCCATTTGCTTTTGTGTTCTCGTGGTCTCTTTTCTTTACTACGACTTATACATGAAGTATTAAATGTGTACACAATGAATTAAAAGAAGCAACAGTGTGTATTAAGAGTTTGTATATAATATTGAACACAATTAAGATGTTTTTATTTTTGATTTTTTAGCAAGAATATTCATCTTTAGACCAAACTGAAATGAGAAGTAAGCATGATAATCACTCAAGATTTTTTAATGAAAAGGAATGTTGAGTAAAAATTATTAATATTAGGAAAAAAAACGTTGTAACAAGTATTTATATTATTTCTTCCTAAAAATAAACAAATATTTTACGGAATAATTACTATCTCTCTCTCTCTCTCTCTCTCTCTCTCTCTCTCTCTCTCTCTCTCTCTCTCTCTCTCTCTCTCTCTCTCTCATTTGTTAGTATCATTCCTTATTCGTATTAGATTCTGTATATAAATAAAGATAATATATTCACTAAAATTCCAAAGAACTAATCAGTACATTATCCTTCTATCATTACATCTGTTATCAATATTCTTTTCATCTATTGACTCAGATGGGTACCTGATTGAGTGTGACATTACTATTTAGACTAGGAATATATTCGTCACCAGGCAGGCTGACCTTCTGTACTTAAAATCTGGAACGAAGTTTATCAGCCGATTATATGTGTGAGGGACCCATTAGAATATATATATATATATATATATATATATATATATATATATATATATATATATATATATATATATATATATATATATATATATATATATATGTATGTTACACCCAATCTGTGAAATTGCCCATTCCATGAACTGGGCTAACCACTTGCCCCTATCATGAAGTGAGCAAACCACTTGCCCAGTTCATGAAATGGGCAACTGGTTAGCCCACTTCATGAAATGAGCAAATGAACCCTTACCCATTTCATGAAATGGGCAGCCAAGATGCAGGGAAATATATCTTTGGTACAAAAAGAACCTTTTTTATATATATGAATCTTGCGCTGCTGTTCCAAGATCAATTCTTTCTCCATATAAATGTCATACAATATTATTCAGAGAAATTCAAATAAACGATCGTTATAACGACCATTAAAGTATTTGTGCAGGAAGGGGGAAAAGCTAACCAACACGAAAGGACTTTACTGAATGAAACAAGCTACTTTAAACACAACTTAGTGAAAGATATATTACTTTTGATAAAATAAAATACAATTTTTTTTAACAGCTGTTATAATCATTAAAAATATAGACAAATTTCACGTCTATGTAAGCAATGGTCATACATATCAAACAAATTTACAGTAATTATTTGTCAATATTGTCACATGATTTCTGGCTGTGTCAAGCACTATGTTATGGGGGGGGGGGGGGGGGGTTCTCGTTTACTACCGTAAAATTGAGACACCGGTACAGACACATTGTCTCCAACATCAACTGCTCGCATTGATCTAGTGCTGCGTGCTAACATTCGTTGAGCTTGCTTTTGAAGACCATACTCAGCTTCCTTTCTTGCCTGTTTTGCTGGATGTAGTACTTCGGTTGAGATATTTTCTTCTTCCATAGCAGGTTACTGCTGAGAGTCTGCAACTGGATGTGGTTCACATTCACATTTAGGGTCTACTGATATTAGGTCATCCCGAGCCGAATCTCCAGTAAGTGGAACTTCTATAAGCCTTTCAAGTTCTTCTTCTTCAATACCAGACGATATTTTGCTGATGAAGGCATCTTTTAAATTTGACTTAAGACCACATCTTGGCTTGTTGCCAGTGAGCGCTTGATAGGCAGTCATCTTGATTGTCTCATGATATGAACTGTTCATGGCCAACTGAACAAAACAGACACCATAACACCATTTAGCACAATTATTGTCTCTTATCCATGCCATGAGCTTGAGTTTCATATTCCCATTACCTCTTTCAATAGGTCCCTGACTCTGGGGATGCCGAGTTCACCCATTTGAACGAAATTTTTTTAAGGAAAACAGGGGATTAGGGGGAAGAACCAGCGAATATGATGCATCGAAAGGATAAAAGTGGTGGAAGGTCAGAGAGGAGAAGAAATCAATTAAAAGAAATTCAAAGGCACACAAAAACTGTGAAGGGAGAGATGTCCAAGCAGCAGAGGAATGGCAAAAAGAAGTGGGTAAAAATCCAAGGAGGAAAGTAGGTATAGCTACTGGAAGAGTGGTAGAGTGATTGAATGATAGGTTAGGAACAAGGGAAGAAGAATATCTATAATATTTCAAACTTAAAAAGAGATCAGAATAGAAGATCTGTTTGAGTTGCTATATGCAGATGATTTGGTGATTACTGCTGAAAATGAGGAAGACTTACAGAGAAGGGTTAACGAGTGACAAGAGATTTTGGAGAAGGGTGGCATCAGGGTAAATTTGGATAAGACTGAATCTTAAGTAAACAATAAGGAATTCAAGGACAGGATAGCTATACATGGAAGTAGAGTCTAAGTTACAAAACAGATAAAATAATCCATACATTTTGTAACCTGCTATAATTTAGAAGTGAAGATGTGAGGCAGAAGTTAAGAATAGGATAAAAACAGTCTGAGAAAGGGGAGGTAGTTAGCAGGAGTGGCATGTGATAAGTAAGTGCCAGTGAAGATAAAAGTGAAGATCTATAGAACAGTATTAAGACCAGTGTTAATATATGGATACGAAAAGCATTCTTTAAGACATACAGAAGAAACAAAGCGTGAAAGAGCAGAGATGAGATGGCTTAGGTATGTCATGAGAATATCAATGCTTGGAATATTGAAAATTATCAAATAAGAAAAATATCCAGCAGTGTAAAAATTACAAAAGTGAAGAGTTTCACAATTGAGATGATGTAGACATGTGTTAAGGATGGATGGTACGTAGAGAGGGAGGAGGGCATACGAGGAACCTATTATGGGGATTAGATAAAAAGGAAGGCAGAGAATTAGATAGTAAAATAAGGTGATGAATAATATGCATAGGAAAGGTTTGTTGGAAGAAGGTGCTTTGATAGAAGGCATTGGAGACAGCACATCAGGCAACAAAGCAGTTAGAGTAAAGATAACAGTAGAGAAGAAGACGACATATGTTTCGAATGTTGAAAAAAATATGTTTAATCAATTAAAACTTTGACCCTATAAAATTTTATATGAGTTTTTTTTTTTCTAATCAGATATCATGTATCATAATATCCAATACGTTTAAGGTTTGTGTTGGGCTGTTGGTAACGTCTTTGCCTGGTGATCGCCAGATTTGAGTTCGAATCCTGCTCAAGTTTGATAGTTCCTTTGATCACTAGCCTCACCAACCTTGTGAGCTAAGGAGGGGGCGTTTGGGGGAGCCTATAAATCCTCCACATCAGAAGCCATTGCCTGGCCCTCCCTGGTACAATCTTTGGTGGAGAGTGGACATGGGTGCTGATCATATATATATATACATATATATATATATATATATATATATATATATATATATATATATATATATATATATATATATATATATATATATATATATATATATATATATATATATATATATATGGTTAGTCTCTAGAGTATTACACTGCTTGCCAGGGCAATATCACATTCTCTTGACTCTGCCATTTATGATGGACCTTTAAACCGTCTTATAATAATAATAATGAAAATTGACATTAGGATGAAGGCTTCTTCTTATAAATAATTGCTACTTCTATCAACTCGTATTAGGATGTATCTCATTGTTTCATAGTTCAGGACATACAGGTACAAAAAACATTATAAATTTTTTGGACAGCAATTTTTTACGACATCAAGTTCCGCGGAAAAACCCCTAACATCGGGTTTAATTACAAATGATATATGATAGAATCTAAAAAAATGTAGGATGAAAAAAAGGGGGACAAAAAACTGGTTCTTCATAGTGAGCTGATGATCTGTTATCACCATATATCTATCTATCTATCTATCTATCTATCTATCTATATATATATATATATATATATATATATATATATATATATATATATATATATATATATCCATCTATCTATTTATCTATCTATCTATCTATATATATATATATATATATATATATATATATATATATATACATATTATATATACATATATATATATATATATATATATATATATATATATATACATATGTTTATATATATATATATATATATATATATATATATATATATATATATATATATATATATATATATATTTATATATATACATATCTATCTATCTATCTATCTATATATATATATATATATATATATATATATATATATATATATATATATATATATATATGTATATATACACATATATATATATCTATATATATATATATATCTATATGTATATCTAAATATATATATATATATATATATATATATATATATATATATATATATATATATATATATCTATATATATATCTATATCTATATCTATATATATATATATATATCTATAGATATACCTATATATATATATATATATATATATATATATATATATATATATATATTATATATATATATATATATATATATATATATATATATATATATATATATATACCTATATATATATATATATATATATATATATATATATATATATATATATATATATAAATATATATATATATGTATATATGTATATATATATATATATATATATATATATATATATATATATATATATATATATATATATATCTATATGAATTTATATCTATATATATATATATATATATATATATATATATATATATATATATATATCTATATATATATATATCTATATATATATAGGTATATATATATAGATATATATATATATATATATATATATATATATATATATATATATATATATATATATATATATATATAGATATATATATATATATATATTTATATATATATATATATCTATTTATATATCTATATACACACACATTGATTGATTGATTGATATATATATATATATATATATATATATATATATATATATATATATATAATATATATATATATATATATCTATTTCTATATCTATATCTATATCTATATCTATATCTGTATCTCTCTCTCTCTCTCTCTCTCTCTCTCTCTCTCTCTCTCTCTCTCTCTCTCTCTCTCTATATATATATATATATATATATATATATATATATATATATATATATATATATATATATACATATATATATGTGTGTGTGTGTGTGTGTGTTAGTGTTATTCTTTATCTACCATAAAGCCCTTACCACTATGATAATGAGTAGGACTCGTACCAGAACCAAAAACAATCAAAGTAATTTCCTCAAAGAGAAGGATACAGAGACTAAACAAACTCTTAATTATTTATTACAATTAATAACTTAAAATTACAAAGAAATCTGTTGAAAACTTTACTTTAGGGAAGAAAAAACTTATTATTACAATTCCACATAGACACATTCGCCTAACTAACTAGCACACTGAATTAAAAGAATAAGATACTAGGTAGAGATAAAAAACCACATATGTACGGGTCGTCGTGATAGAAGGAGACAAAGTAAGAAAATATCCTTAAACCTAATTAATCAACACAGTTAAATGACAATAAACATACATTGTGAAAACTAAAAATAAACATAATCCAGCTAACATCAATTAACTCTTCTTCACATAAATCATATTCCCTTAGCAATACGTCACATAGTTTTATCTCCAATCGTAAATTTCAGCAGTACCACCAAGTAGGAGACACTCAACATAAGTCGTCGATGGGTAGGAATGGTCACGACAAAACACACAGGGTCTCGGATCTTACCCTTTTCTCCGCCACTGGGAAGCCCCTTAACGACTCCAGATGTTCAGCAAGACGAGGGCAAGGGCAACGACGGATGAACCTCCCATCCAAAAGCATGAAATGCAAGGAAGGGCATCACACAGACCCTTACACGAACTGAAGAGACGTCAGCACAAATACAGTTCATAGGGGATGGCAAGGAACACCTCCAAGATGCCACCAGCTGCAAAAACATTGGGGACTTCAGAATATTGGCTTTTGCACAAGCCGTTAGGAAATATGGGAGCTGAAAACCTCTCTATAAGGAGCCGAGCCGCTTACTGCCGTTTTTTTCACTCCAAAGGGTCCCACATCACCAGCGGGGACGAAAACAAAACAGGAGATGAACAGCCGAAAGATCATCAATTGGAAAGATAAAAACACTTACATGGGTGACGTACCAAATCAAAACTACAACTACCCTTTGAGGGGAGGAAAACTTCCCAAGTCCAACCTTCAAAAGACATATAAACAAAAATGGACGAAAAAAAAAAGATTTACTTAAAAGTGCGAAATCAAATGCACAGCAAAAATAAAAAATAAATTTAATACGGTAATTCCATTACAATATATATATATATATATATATATATATATATATATATATATATATATATATATATATATATATATATATATATATATATATATATATATATATATGCACACACACATATATATATATATATATATATATATATATATATATATGCACACACACACATATATATATATATATATATATATATATATATATATATATATATATATATATATATATATATATATATATATATATATATGTATGTATGCATGTATGTATGTATATGTATATATATATATATATATATATATATGTGTGTGTGTGTGTGTGTGTGTGTGTTTGTGTGTGTGTGAGTGTGTGTATATGAGTGTGTGTGAGTGTGTGGATATTAGCGTGTGTTTGCTTATGTGTTTTTAATGATATATTCTGTCCATCTCATAGGACATCAATCCCTAATGGATAAACTGTATAAATAAATGAGTCTAACCTATTATAATATGCATACAATCAGGTAACCAATTTTGGTTCCTTTTTGGATAAGGATATTAAATGAAATAAAAAGAATCTCAGCCTTTAATCCTTAATTTACATAGTTTCCTACATGTGATGTTTTTTTCAGTGTTTGGAAATTGCCTTCAACTCTCTAGTGGAAGCTCTCATTTTCTCTTCACTACTAAAAACATTATTTATTCCGACCTTTGTATTTTGTACCTATTTCTTTTGAACTGACATGGAACGTCAAGTATTTCATTAAAGACATTATAGTTTGAGCACTAAGAGGAAATCCAACGTTTTAAAAGTGATAAAACTGATGAGTCTTTTTATGGTATTGCTTTGTTACTCGCCGGAGTTTGATTTTTGTCACATGCTTTTAGGAGCATTGTTTTCATAATAAACATTTTAATTAGCATTATATAATTACTAGTCAAAATATCTAATCTTTTATTTAACAGTAGTCAAAATAATTGTATACATTTGAAACTTAAAGCTCTAAATATATTTTGGTTTTATGTCTGCACAAATGAGCAATTGTATGATGGATAAAAAACAAAGAACTTCGAATTGGAGAATTTTACACAGAATTAACAAGCAACAAGTAACAAAGTCCATATACAATCAGTGTTTTTAAACGTTAAATTATGGAGAGAGAGAGAGAGAGAGAGAGAGAGAGAGAGAGAGAGAGAGAGAGAGAGAGAGAGAGAGAGATGAATTTTCATTTGTGAGAATCATGTTTTTTTTTCTATGAAAGGATTTCACCGACACACTTTTCAATGTTGTCCCCAGAGAGTCTTGTGTAAATTTTATATGAAAACCGGTAGAGAATAACAAAGATATGAAAAATCTAATATTTCAAAACATGGAACGGCAAGTTTAAATAGTTTTTCTAATATTTGTGTGGGAGAGAGCGAGGCAAAAAAAGAAGAGCAATTGCATTTTAATGTATGAACATACATGGCTCCCCACTAATCGAGAATAATGTCAAATAGGGTACCCTTCCCTCTGAAATCAAACTATAGTTGATTCCTCAGCGGATCGATGTTTACTTTTGCATTAAGGGGCATGACTTAATCTGGCAGAAAACCAAACTATGTCTTAGCAGTAATCCCCAAGAAGACTTTCTCGGAAATTTCAATTTGGCTTTGCAATGACGTAATGCGACCTAGAAACATACCATCTGGATCTGTACTCGCCCTTGCAAAGCGTTTTCTGGTCTCTCGATAAGCGTTCTATCACCAAAAGGCTTAAGCTCACTCTGAGAATTAACCAGCATCACTCGCCTGCAACTTTCAGAGAACAGCATTCCTCGGGAGGGGAATCTACTTGATTCCCTTTGGTTATGAAGCCTACCGATGTCACTTTTTTGGCTATGAAGGATCTGATGACCAAAGTCAACATTAACATCTTTTCTGCAGACAAAGAGGACAATTATTGAACATCGACTGAAGCTGACATGCATGCGGTGGGACACAGAAACCCACGCCTTGACATGCTGCATTAGAGACAAAGCAAGCCATCACCCAAATATACCACCCACGCCCCAACCAAAAATTTCTCCAGCCACTTAGCATAACTCACCAACTGCAATTATGCTTTTTCCACTCCAGATTCATGGCGGCCGTAAAAGAAATTTTCAGTAATCTTTTCTTATATAATGTAATTATGGGTGTGCGAGTTTTGTTAGAAACTTGTGTTTGCCGTTCTCTTCTACCAAGGCTACTCACCAGGACATGCATAGTCAATCTAACTCTGATGATGTATGCCTGGTAAATGTCAATGCGTATGAATCGGCAGTCCCTACTAACAAGAACGAGACCCTCATATTCCTACCATGTGGCAATTACAAAAACAAAATAGATTACATAACCATTAATATGGAGAGAAGGGTGACTTTGAGAAATATAAGAAGCTGCAGATATTGATAGTGATCATATGATCCACATACCACACTGAAATTATAACTGAAAACACCCAACTAAAATGTAGATAGAATACCTAGGTTTGTTATAACGTAGCTTCTAGAAGAGGAAAACAGAAAAATATGCAATTGAATGTAGAAATCTCTTTACAGCTTAGAGACTACAAGAGGCGAAAAACAGACAAATAATGAAGAATGGTGTGATATTAAGAACATATATCAGTCATTTGGTAGTGATGATTTTAGAAATGCAGTTACAAGGAGAAAACCAGGGTTACCAAAGGATACTTTTGATACTCTAGAAAAGGAAAACAAAGAAAAAATTTATTGCTGAAATTTTCTAGGAAGTAACGCATATTACGAGGTCGAGCATGCTAAGTATTCCAGTATTGGTAGTGATGCCGAAATAAAAACCAGGAATCACTGGATAAAATATTTGGACAGGAGAGCAGTTGAGGATGACAAAGCTATGAATTAAGGGAGCTGTTATTGTGCATGACTCTCTCATAGAATTTTTAATGAACTCCTTATGGGGGCTAAGAAGAAGAAGCTTTTATACATGTAAAAGAGGGATGAATCTGTTATAATAACAGGAAATATAGAAAGGCAACGTTAGATTGAACACTTTATTAAGGTCATGAATAGGAGATATGAAGTGAACAATTTAACCTGAAGCTCAGGAAGGCCTTCATGTACCTATGAATAAACTTAGTGTGTTAGAAGTCAAAGCTATGGATACAATAGAATAACTACTGATATGATATGAAGTTAGCCCCAAAATGAATACAAGATTCTTTTTTTTAGAATTTGGCGTGAAGAGGCAAAAACAATATAATAGGGAGTTATGAGTGTTGGTGAATATGGCAAAATAGGAAACCTGACTGAATTGCAATAATTAAAGAGAAATCACACTTGCGTCAGTTTTCATAAAATTATATGTTATGCTTATTCTAAAGAGATTACAGAGAAAAT
>NC_090734.1:40620594-40623094 GCF_036898095.1 Palaemon carinicauda
ATAAAGAGATACGTGAATAGGACGACGGGAGATCTTCCATTTGTTACTCAAAATTCCAAATGCAGATTAAAAATACGTTCTTCCTCTACTTAAACGATAATTGAGTACTCTCTTCTTTCACTTACTTGTATTTTACCATTTAACCACATCAAGTTTTCATGCAACCCAAGTTCTTCATCCCCTAGAATACATAAAACACAAAGGATATCTGAATACCGTGGATTAGTTTTAGTTGGGGTAGAGGAAAGAGATTTTTGTCAGAATATCTCTATAAAGATCTAATTCGGGAAGTGATCGAATCATAGTCTTTCCCATGTGCTCCAATGTTTTAAGATTGTTATCTTAGACCATAAATTATTGAAAAAATGATTATCCTCCTTCGTTCATGTCTCTTTGGGCATTGGATTCTTGATCGTCTTACATAATCGGTAAAGGTACAACAGGTCCCTCCTCTTATCCATTTTTGGGGATTGAATATTGTTTTCAATATTTAAAAAGATAATTGATATCTGTAGTCTGAGAATGTGCAAATAAGTGATGTCCGCAGTCACTGTGGGCTGGAGACCGCCTCGAGTGAAAAAAAAAAAATAAAACCACTCGCCACACGCTCTTCCTTGCACTGTTAATAGACAATATTGTGTTTTTATGATAACAGAAGAAATTTCCAGTTTATATTTTTGTGACTTTCTTACTCGCTTATCGCTGTATAAAAACTCAATGATTGTTCACTAAAGTTTAGATGCATTCATCTCGCCTCTCAGTTATCACCTAACTACTCGCTTGCACATTGGTGACCAGTGAAGTGTCCACACGACTCGCTTGCACAAACTGCGTACCTACTAATACGAACAGGATATTGCTGTAAGGGAAGATCTGAATGCAAATGATGGTCAAAATTATGAGGCATTGTATGCAACATGCATTAAAAACATATTGACTGGTGGTGCTAGAGATTAATAACTAGATCATGAATAAGAAAATTGATAGACACTAAGCTCCTGCTCAACAAATAAAAATGATAATCAGCAGCAGAAAACCAGACGGGAGAACAATACTTAAAACAAGATAGAATGGAAGAAATAGAACACTTCATGATAAATTTATCACCAAAAATCATACAATACTTTGTCAGTAAGACAATATTTTGAGCTATTGGAGAAGAGACAGACCCAATGTGTTTTTTGAAACTAAATTTACCGTCGAGAATTACCCCAAATTCATTAAGACTTACACAAAGTTAAAAAAAAAAAAAAAAACATTATCAATTCTGAGATCTTGATGTTGAGGAGCTACTTCCCTCGACTTACTCATAATCATATTTTGAGTGTTTTTGGGAATGAACATTATACCTCATAATGTGCACCATTCAACAATTTTAGTTAGATATCTATTAATTGGTTCAACCACAACAGAAGTACATTCAGATAATATAATTGATGCAAAAAAGTATCATCATCTGCATATGCACGAAGCTAGTTTATAGGCCAAACCAAATGCCATATGTATATAATATAAAAAAAAATGGACCAAGAAAACTACCCTGAAGAACATCAGATATCACATTCCTCATCTGACACGCAGCTAGCACAAATAGAAACATATTTTCTTCCCCAGCATCTGGAGACTGCGCTCCTAATCTTAACAGTGATGCTGACATGTCGAAAAAAAAGTAAATTGCATACCAATAGTTTTATGGTAAGAGAATTAAAACCCTTAAATTCTCGCATATAATAAAGTAGTGTTAATACCAGGAGGAAGTGTAAAGTTTATATATATATATATATATATATATATATATATATATATATATATATATATATATATATATATATATATATATATATAATAAAGTAGTGTTAATACCAGGAGGAAGTGTAAAGTATATATATATATATATATATATATATATATATATATATATATATATATATATATATATATATATATGTATATATATATATATATATATATATATATGTGTGTGTGTGTGTGTGTGTATATTTATACATACACACACAAACACACACACACACACACACACATATATATATATATATATATATATATATATATATATATATATATATATATGTAAATATATAAGGATATATATATATATATATATATATATATATATATATATATATATATATACATATATATATATATATATATATATATATATATATATATATATATATATATATATATATATATATATATATCTTTATATATTTACATATATATATATATATATATATATATATATAGATATATATATACACATATATACATATATATATATATATATATATATATATATATATATATATATATGTATATATATATATATATATATACATATATATATATATATATATATATATATATATATATATATATATATTTATATATATATATATATATATATATACATATATATATATATATATATATATATATATATATATATATATATATATATATATATATATATATA
>NC_090734.1:40628094-40630906 GCF_036898095.1 Palaemon carinicauda
TTCACTTTTCCTATGCTAAATGGTGGTCTCACTTTTTCAACCAATGCTAGCAATGTTACTACTGGTTTAGTTCTCGAGAAGGGGGTTAACAGCTCCCTGCGCCTATTGGATTTTTTTCAGGAAACAGTTGTCCACGACGGTATCAAGGTATTCTACCTTCGACTGTGAAATGCTGGTGGTGTATTTAGCTATTTGTCACTTTCACTACTTTTTTGAAGGTACGCCCATTGTTATATGTGTGGACCATATGCCTTTCTTGTACGCCTTCAATCTATAGTCTGGGGCCTGGTTTCCCCCTCAACTCTGACATCTCTCCGCAATACCTGAATACAACTTAACCCTTCAACATGTCCCTGGAAAAAGGAATCTCTTGCTGGGGTACTGTCAAGAAACACATTTGCTGCTACTCACCAGGGATTGGGGCATAACACCTCAGTAAAAGCACAATGCACAAGTGCAGAATACCAGCAAAGTAGGATATCGTACACATAAACCCGTTGGAATATGCTGCCCTCAACAATTCCAAAACTACCCACCTCTGTGAGGTCAGTAACGGTGTACCACGACTATGGATACCTGTTACCATGCACAGACAAGTATTTTAATTCATCCAAGCTCAAGCACATTCGTCGCTCCAATATATTGTTCAGCCACTGAAGACGAGGTTCATTTAGCACAGCATTACTAAGCATGCTATTGATTGTGTCCCACTCCTGTACTACATGCCAAGATTCAAAAGGACATTGACACACTGATTCCAGAGTGGTCACCTAGCCTCAACCTCAGCTTCAATTTTTCTCTCATTCACGTCAGGTATTAGGTCCCTTACTCACATCACAAGAACATCATCACTAATTTAACGTCAATGACAACTTCACTACTTATCCTGAGGCCATTCCCACACCAACTGCAATGTCAGCATCATTTATATCCTCCTTACTCTTGGGGGATAGTGAGATCTGGTATCCATTAGCATATTATTTCTGACTTGGGTAGCACTTTCAACTTTCAATTGTGCACATCATTACCGAATCTCCTGACACCCCCCCCCCCCCCTCAGAAAACCCTCTACAACCCTGCAGCTAATGCAATGGTTGAAGGTTTTAATCACACTCTTAAAGCAGCTTTGATGTCCCACTGCAATGATTTTACTAGTTTACTCAGCTTCCTTATGTCCATATGGAATTTGGGACCACTCTTAAGGGTGTCCTTGATGACTCGGCAGCTGAAATGGTGTAGGTTAACCATATGTTAATCCCTTCTGAGTTTTTTTCCATTGGCAACCTCATGCAACAAACTCATACGCCTATATCACGTTATGGGAAAATTTACTCCATTACGCGAAACTTACAAGACTCCAACAAAGGAACAAATACAGAAAGATTTACACATCGCACTGCAAGTCTTCCTATGGAATGCCAATAGCAAGCTAATGCTGACAACCCCTTATTTGGGTCCTTTTCGCTCCATCTGTCACCCACCAAAGGCTTCTCTAATTAAAATTTTCGGCAAAAAAGTCTGGGTCTCCATTGATCACCTAAATCCAGTGAATCTTTTGCACATTAATCCGCGTGCACAAAGTTTTTTTTTTTTTTAGATGTATGTCTTTTGTAGGGTTTGGAGCCATATACCACAAATATATACACGCTCATACAATGAAATATGTCACGAGAACTTGAATATAAGCTCCTTATCTGTTGAATTAAAGTTAATAGCATCCCCCCTCGCCTCTGTGTTAGAACCTAATAGCTACGCTTCTATCTAGCTCACTACTTGGAATGAAATAATGGTAGTATAGTCTTCTTTATAGCTATACAATACAGTGGTCTTCTTGACTGTCTCGACTGACTAGTCTTTGTTTATTCTTATATCCAACACTACCCTCCTCTGTGACGTCAGTGCTCGTACACCACGACCTGCACCCCTGTTTCCATGCTCTGACCTCTGTTTGATTTCATCCATGGCCATGCACGACTCTCGCCCCAATCAACTGCACACTTACTGAAAACGAGGTTCATTTAGAGCGGCATTAATAAGGACGCTAAGGATGGCGTCCACGCTTGTACTCATTGCAAATTTCTAAATTATATTGGCACACAGTTTAAGGAGTGATCACCTAGCCTCAACCTCAATGTCAATTTGCCCTCATTTATATCGATGTATTAAGTCCCCTACTCACATCACAAGGACATCATTGCCTGTTAACATCATTGAAAACTCCACTACTTAGCCTGAAGCCATCCCTATACAAGCTGCAACGGCAGCCTAATGTACATCCTCCTTACTCTTAAGGGGGACCGCAAGATCTGGTATCCAAGAGCATATTACTTCTGACTGGGGAACCACTTTCAACTCTCAATTGTGGACATCATTTCTGAATCTCTTGGGCATCCTCCAGTATCAGACAACCTCCTACAACGCTGTAGCTAAGGAGATGCTCGCATGTACCTGTATAGAGCTCGTTATCTGTTGAATAAGACTAAGCTACATCCACATCGC
Source organism: Palaemon carinicauda (assembly GCF_036898095.1). Classification (NCBI taxonomy): domain Eukaryota; kingdom Metazoa; phylum Arthropoda; class Malacostraca; order Decapoda; family Palaemonidae; genus Palaemon; species Palaemon carinicauda. The sequence goes on from NC_090734.1 coordinate 40,630,594, forward strand.
TTCTCTGTTAGAACCTAACAGCTACATTGCTACATAGTTCACAACTTACACTGAAAAAAAATGCTAGTAGAGTCCTCTTTTTAGCTATAAAATACAGTAGTGTTTTTGACGGCCTTGAATGACTAGTCTTCATGAGTCTATAACTATAATAGTCATCTAAACTGTTTTAATCTGACAAAACATAAGCCTGGACTGAAGTATCAGAGTTAAGGCAAACGTCGTCCGCAACTTTGTGACAACAGATATCAGTATAAATAAAATTTTGTTTCTTACATGAACACCGATTGGTAGCACGTAAACTTTGCTTGCCTTC
>NC_090734.1:40631406-40633906 GCF_036898095.1 Palaemon carinicauda
ATTTTTGTGATAGGCCATATATAAATAAAGGTTTAATGGTGCAGGTGCAAAGAACCTTTAATTGAATTCCTCTTGATATATCTTTAAGAGTTCTCGTTATAATTCCTAGACTTTTCTGTAGAGTGTTCCCAAGTAGACAAAATCTTCCAAACCATATATATTTTGATGGATCTGTATGGTTGTTTTCTAAAGTTGATTAAAACTTGAATGGTTAATGCAATTGATTTTGCAGGACCTTTCAAATAGAAAGTCCTGTTTTTACACAAAATATACCAGTAGTAGCAAACCGGTGAAGAAATTAAAACTGTAAATGTAGCAGCAAATACAGAGCCAATTGCTCCTCAAATGTTATGAGAGGGTATACTTGTGCCTATTGTCATAACTTACCTGGTGATGCAAGTATATTTCACTAATGCAAGTATGTTTTCTGTCACTCCAGACCCTGTGATAACTCGTGCATACAAATATAGGAAATTGCCTGACTCATGCTGCTTCTTACTGTGTGTAATCAATGACTTCCTTTCGACAGTATCTATATTTTGTCTGGTTATTCCAAATGATAAAAAATAAGAGCCAATTGGAGTTGAGTGTGCGTAAATAAAACTCATTTGATATGCCTACCTGCACTTCCTGCATGTTTTTTGTATCCGTGGTTTAGTTCTACTTTCTGTTTGGTAATGATCAAAGATGATGTGGAGAATATAATCTTTTTGCGTTTTACTGTCTACATCGAAGATGACAATATTAGTCAGGGCTTTGTGTGTTAAAATAATTTCCCTGTTGGAATAAAATTCAATAAAAATTTTCATTTTGCTTTCATCTCCATTTGTCAGCTTCGATGTATCCCATCTCAACTTTTTTTTTTTTTTTTTTTTTGCGGGGTGCGGGGTGGGGGAAATGTTCATTAACCTGCTCTTGTTCTGCCCAGGAAGTAGGCTTCTAACTGTTGCAAAAAGTGTATGCGATACCATGGAAAATTTGAACGTGCAGACAATTTATCATAGGTTAATCTCTGGTCGAGCATAAGCACCAATGACCATTTAGGCAAATGACACAGTATTACCTACGCCTGAAAAGGTTCAACGGCCATTATTAGCACCCATAAACAATCTTACCCATCTCCCAAGTACTGCTTATTGATTGATTGATTGATTTATTTATTTATTTATTTACTTAATTGTCTATTTATTTTTTCATTTATATATTTATTTATTCAGAGAGAGAGATTTTTTGTTTATATATTTATTTATTCAGAGAGAGAGAGAGAGAGAGAGAGAGAGAGAGAGAGAGAGAGAGAGAGAGGAGAGAGAGAGAGAGAGAGAGAGAGAGAGAGAGGTTGTTACAAATAGTTACAAGGATTGTGGATGTCTTCAAGACTTTTATCCCATCCACGGAAAGTCCTTTGCCTTTTGGCTGAGTGATTAAATTTGAGTATTTTGAGAGTTCATATGAGCTTTTCTACCTCATTTTTTTTTCAATTCGTTTACCGCGTTACTGATCACTACATCTGCTGGAAGTCTATTCCGTGTATTTGCTATTTTTTTTATGTAAAGAAATATCAACATTGATTCGTGTTGTATCTTTTCATTTCCAGTTTGTATTCGTTACCTCTGGACTGATTTGTGGTAAGCGTGGATGGAATGTTTTTATTTACAGGTGTTATTCCTTAAAGAATTCTTAATGCCTCCATTAACTGTCCCGTTAGTCGTCGAGTTTGTAGATCAAACAAGTTTAAACGTTCCGTCTATACCCAAACTGCCTGAGTGCTGTAACTAGTTCGGTGGTCCTTGCTTGTACTATTTCCAGTCTATCTATATCCTTCTGAATAGTTGGATCCCAGAATTGGAATCTGTATTCTGGATGGTGTCTTAAGGTACCCTGACACTTGCACGAATTTGTGGCACGCATTGTCACGACTCGAGTCGAGAACTGGTGTGAACTGGAGTGTACTCGTCGTGAACCTGTCGTGATATCGTGGCATGTCGTGACGAGAATTTTGAAATGTTCAAAATTTTGGTCACGGCGTGAACTATGCGCGAACTGTTCGTGAACTCGTCGGGACGATGCGGGAAGTGCGCAAACTATGCTAAGACTATTCATGAAATCGTCGTGAACTCGTCTTGCCAGTTCGTGTCAATGTGGACAGGTGAGCTGTGATTCTGAGGTATTTTTTTTTTTTTTTTTTTTGATTTTCCAGTTCGTGCCACAGAATGTCACGACTTGCCACGACAAATTCGTGGCAAAAAGTCTTGCAAGTGTCAGCCTGGCATTACTAGTGATGTGTACAGGTGTAGAACAGTTTCTTTTTCTCTCTCTCTCTCTGAATTGTGTTCTTATGTAATGTATTAGTTTGTGTGCTTTCTTTTCAGCTTTTATGCTCTGTTTGGTGAACTTAAAATCTTTGCTGATAATAATACCGACGCCTTCTTCGTGGTCCACACTTTCCATTTCATTACCCAGCAGCGTGCAATGTGATTGTGGGTTACTACACCTTATGTGC
>NC_090734.1:40646406-40658906 GCF_036898095.1 Palaemon carinicauda
CATTAGAAAAAGAGATGGATCGGTAATAACAACGGAAGATCAGGAAAGGAATCTTTGGATGAAACACAGTAGTAAGGTCATTAATAGGAGATATGAAGGGGATAATTTGATTGATTTATCTGATGATTAGGAAGCCCTACGTGTGTTTATGAATGAATTCTGTGTATTTGGAGTCGTAACAATCATTAAAAATCTCAAGAGATGGAAAGCCCATGTATACAATGGAATAACAGCTGGAAGGATAGTAGCTTGAAATAAAGTGTTCTACAAGACTATTTAGTAGAATGTAGCATGATGAGGCAAATTATCTCCTCATTGGTTTGGTACTGGCTTAGGTGTTTCATAAGTTCTATTGGTGAAGTTATTTTCTTTATCATTATTGTATAACAGTGTATAGAATTCCGCTGTAATTTTCATCTCTCCCTCTCTATTGTAGATATTACCATCTCCATGCATTCAAACAAACATCTCTTGGCACTCTACTCCAAGTCTTCTTCTCATGAATTTAATGCTTATTCATTTCTTTGGTGTTTCTTTCATTTGGATTTAATTATATTTACGAATACCTTGGTTTTTTTTTTAAGATATTTTTTGTGTTGAATAGTTTTGGTAATTATGTTTCATCTCTCTTTTATTTTACCCTAATTTTCAATATTTTTTCTAACCGTTTTTTTTGGTGTTTTCTGATAGTTTTCTAAGAAAATTTTCCGCCTATCTCTTTTGAAGATTCCAATACAAACTATTTTAGATTACTCTGCATACCTTCTTTACATGATTCCATTTCACCATGTAGCTGGGACTACCTGGGTTGCAGTGCAAAACTAAACTCGTCAGGTTCATCTTTTATAACAGGAGTATTTGTTTTCTTTCCTAAAATTATTTTGTTTCCCTCTCTTTCCTCATATCTAGAGACCTTTTGATCCCTTTCATTCTATGATCGTATATGGATAATTATTTAATCTATTGTTTACTGATTGTCATTTGTTTGATGGGGTAACATTAGATTGATATTGTAATTTATAGGAAGCACAGGGGTTTACCTATTGTTCGCGCGGGCTGTTTCAGTTTTTAAGCTGAACGAGTAATAGTTTTAAATCCCAAACTAATCATACATAATTATAACATGAAACTTTTATAATATATGTATATGTTATATTTCTATTTTTGTTGGAATACTCTGATACTAAATGATTCCACAGCCTCTAGGCACTTCAGGATAACATTATCGTTATACTTTTTGTTTGATTTCAAATAATGTTATGATGCCAGATAATCAAAAATTATATTGATTTATTGAGAAAACCAAAACAACATTTATGCAATCAATCTCCTCGAACACTTGCGTAGCAAGTCTTCCTCAAGTGCTTCATTGCATGTATTACGCTCCAAGAAAAATTTGACCAAGGACAACCCTTTTCCACTCTTGCAATGCCTCTATATGTTCTGTCTATTACTTGCTAGTGCTTTAACAAAGTCTTTGTAGCATACCCTATGTATTGGTTTTTCTCATCTTTTCATTCAGTCAGTGTTGTTGATGCATTTTTGCATGATCCTAAATATCTAATATTCCCATTGCTATTGTTGAAGCTGCATTGTTAAGAGCTAGAGAGAACTTGCAAGGATCATTGACACCATAAACAAATGAAATATAAGAAATAAAGAAAGAAAAAAACAGAGAAAAAGCCTGTAATTATGACCTGGACTCATATCAGTCTATCAGGCAGCAGACGAGTTAGTAATTTGTCATTGAACGATGAAGTTGATAATTTAGGTATAGGAGCAGTGAGGGGAATGTAATGATATACTTTATAACCTTTGAAAAGGTATTAATAAGAGTAGGTTGTTTGAAAAAGATGTAACATTCTTTATTGCATTCAGACCTACTTAGTATGGCACTATTTGTTCATAGGTACATATCTGACGAGGAATACATTATTGTTGACAGTGTTTACCTATCCATTGATGTAATGTCAAAAGTTTGACATAGATCTAGTCCATGTATTTGGTTCAAGTGATAAGTGCTAAGATAGTTTGTGCAATATCCTAGTGGTTAATGATGAACTAGTCAGTTTAGAGAAAAGGATTAAACACTTATTTTTTTATGTTAGCTTGATTGTTAGTTTGATAATGATATAATTTTTCTTTTTTTAATTTATAAACGAGATTATTCTTTGTCATCCTGAGTTAGTTAACAATGAGGTGATTATTTTAAAAAAATCCAATTACCGAGAAGCTTTATCAAATAATTTTTGAATTAGTACTTAATGATCAAAGGCATTTGACAGTAAAAAAAAAATTCAGGTTTGTATCTAGGAAGTGCTTCAGTACTGATACACACTCAAGTTCTTGGCACCTATATTTAACCTGGTAACACTGACACCATCCAGACGTAGGGTAGCCTCTGCTGCCTCACCTTGCTTCTTTTACTCCTCTTGTAGGTATGTATTCAACTTGATTGGGTATTCATGGAATGTTGTAATTAATTCCTTTGTTTTGCATTTATACATTTATTCTAATTTAGGAGAACTGGTCTTCCTTCCCCATTACACTTAATTTCTCTCTCCTTTCCCTTCTACTGCTCTTCATACCTTCTCTCCGCTTCTGATCCTTCTCTCTTTCCCACTTGCTCTTAATCCCTCTTCTCCCTGATCCTTCCTTCCCTAATTCTCTTTCTCTTCCCCCTGTTCTCTATCCCTCCCTCTCTTCCCAGCGATCCCTCCTTCACTCAGGTTTTTTTTTTCTCTCTCTCCTGCTCCTTCCCTCACTCCTCACTCTCCTTCTTACTTTTAATCGCTCTTTCCTACCCTTTCTCTCTCCATGCGCTCCATCCCTCCCTCTCTCCTGCTTGATCATTCCTTCCTTCCTTTTCTCTCCACACCCATGCTACTTCCCTAGTGACAGCCACCATTTTAAGACAACTCCATGTGACTCATCAAAACCTAATCACATGCCACCATGATTGAAAACGCCCTAAAATCCATCATATAAAGGAGGGATGAAAGGAGCAATGATCCAGGCCTGTCCAGTCCAGCTCCAAGACAGCTAAGCAGAAAGGTCTATCTGAACTTAAAGCCCCGCCACCCTAGGGTCAGGCGTTCGTTACTACATGTCCCCAGCAACGGACAAATACACAACAATTAGCTAAAGTCTCCCGAACTCTGAAATCATCACCATTCAGACCATGGTGTGAAAGAGACATTTGAAGTTGGCGTGAGATTGTCTGAATCCTACTATCCAGCCATAAGCTCCATCGACAAGAAGAGAGAGACCAGTTACAGCAGATGAAGATACAAAGCAGCATTACAGCCCCTAGTGAGGAAGAAAGTCTACGGGCTACTTATACCACAGAAAGTTTGACTATTCTGTGTAACCTAATCTTGCCTACGGGCTCACTGAACGTTATTTTGTTAAATTTCATGTCCATTATTTACGAGAGTAAAATCATTAATTTACATGGTACTCTTCATACCTCACAAATCTCGATTATTTACTTTATTTTATCTACTAAGATGTAACTTTATTGCTGTGAATAATAGAAATAACTCTATTTCAGAATCAGATTTAAAAGCTTCTATGAATTGAATAATAATTATATGAAGCAATACAAAATCATTAATGTATTAATCATAAAAGATACACATGTAAATATGGAGACTTAAAGCACTATTGACATTATCCATACAGTAAAATAACATTAAAAAATCAATATCCGTAAAAAAAAAAATCATTAAATATATGGCCATGAAAACCAAAGTGACAAGTCTAAAAAACCTACTTAACTCAAATAACATTCATACGCAGGGAGGTTCATGACCCTTATTGAATTTTTTTTTTCTTAAGTTTTATCCCCATATATATCAATTGTTTTTAAGGTGACGGCCGTACAAATTACTAGTGACAGTCTTACTTATTTACAACAACAGTTACTAAAATTAGACAAAACCGGAAGCATAAGTACTGCACTTTTAATACTGTCATAAACAGATTCGACAGGTTACTTGATTTAAAGGAAACCATATTAGAAATTTTTCCTTTTTTTCTACGTATTTCGTGTTGGAACATGAATATCTTGTTTTGTTTTTTTACCTTTGAAAAAATAACAATTAACTAATGGGTGATAACTTCAAGTTCGTAAATACTCCTTAACTTGAATCATAAATTAAACAATACGATTCCCTTATCAAAGTTTTCTCCAATACATAGAACTTTCAATCAGGAAAGCAAATGCTTCTGCTTGAGAAATTACTATATGAAATATCCTTGATTGTTTCTTCTTCTTTTCTAATGGGTTTTGTCATTTCGTTCTTTTCTACAATCATCATCTATTTTGTGTACTACCATCAGTAGAGCGAATCGTGAATTATACTTAGTCAATCTTTTGTTGTAACCATCTCCTGGCTCCGTGTGTCATGCTGACAGAATTGCCAGGTTGTGTGTAAGAATTACAAGGAAGGAAAAAAAGACATTTTGCGGGGAAACACTATTTATTTTTTTTTCTGGTAATACAGGGTCATGTATAACTGTTCTTACACAACATACCGAACATTAAGTTAATCATCATCCATAATGGTGATACGAACCAAACTAACAAATCTCTAAAGACAACTTATTTTTCAATGTTTGTAAATTTGTCGTATACTATTGACTTTAATCACTCGGCTCATACTCATGACTCAGAATGGGAGTGGCATATTTAGGCATCACTTTATTTCGCTTACCTTTTCCGTCACGATGAAAGATAATATTAGAATTAAATGAATCTTTTACATTTTACGGTCTGTTGGTATCTACACAATTCTCTAAGTGGCTGGAAAACAACATTTTTTATCATTGATTATAGGTTTAAGAAACAGTACATTACTTTTATATTCTTAATTTTCTTTTATTATCAAAACTTACACACGGTGCTTGCCTACTCAATGTCAGTTACGTTATAATGCTTAAACCCAGTGACTCACCCAGACTAATCATCCAATTCATTTATTTAATTTTTAATGGAACTGACCGGACATTAGAATTCAGTCAGACTTCCTGTCAAATCATCTGATGTCAAAAAAAAAAAAAAAAAAAAAAAAGCTTTTTTCTTAACTATCTAACTAACAAATCAAGTTCCAATCGCATCTAACTTACACTTTCTTTCTACCATTTATATTAGAACACACGCCAATATGATATCATCAAAGTTACGTACATTAACCTTTAACATTTGAATTACAGATAATATCTAATAAATATCCTAAACCACAGCTATACGTAAACCATTTAGCCCCTTTGATTGGATAACTATTATCATTCTTACTCTCTTTTGAACACAATATCTATGTTTTTTACTTGCTCACTGTAAAATTACATTTAACTGTTTGGGAAGTGAAGGTTTTGAATAGAAATCATAAATGAATCACATAAAAAGAGAGAAATTATGTAGCTAAAACACACAATTTATACAACGGATTTTTTTTTTCACCAAGTATCCATACAACAATAAGAACAATCGTTAGTTTTTCTTTAGCAACATTAGTCTTTACTCAAGTCTTTTAACACGGAAAATATATTACTGAACTACTTATCTTCTTCAATCAATGTACGAAAAATAGTGCCCTTCATTGTGCTTTAGCAATACATGGATAGGAGAAAAAGTTCCAACCCTCTGCAAATTTCAACGACATTTTACAACACATTCGCTAATTATCAACTCTACAGGTCTTAGTACCACATTAATTAACTTGGTTGATGGCTCTGTGTGTGCTGCCATAGAATTCGGGCTTAATGTTTCTGTCTTGTGGCCACTTTTCCCCAATATTTCTTCTCTGACACCCTTTCCTGCAACCATCCCTAACATTAATGTTCGAACGTCCTTCTGGATTCTTTCTAAGGAAATTTGTTTTAAAGCATATTGCATATATATATACATATATATATATATATATATATATATATATATATATATATATATATATATATATAAAACCTTTCATTTAAAAGATAAAAAAAAAAATCCCGGTCGTCCCACTGTTTGACTCATTATTTTTTCCTATGTTAGCGTCTTCTTATGGATACGTTAGGTTTTTACTGCATATTTCTTGTTCGTAGCACTCTCTCTCTCTGCATTTTTTTCTCATTTTGTCTCTGCATATATTGCTGCTCCTTGAATAGTGGTAGTCGTCCTCTCGTCTTCTTCCATTTATGTGGCTCATATTGAACGAATTGAAATATTTTTAGCGCTTAATACTCGTTTTTCTTTCTCTTTTTTTTCTCTCTGCCAACATATCATAATCTCACCATTAATTTGTGGATGATAATATTAAAATCAAGCACAATGAAATATATAGATGTCAACTCAGGAGGTGTGAAAGCGGAAAAGGTTAATTTTTTTGACAAATGTTTATTGAACAATTATGCATAAACATTGAAATGATCCAATGAATGGCTCTGTCGTTTGTTTCTTGTAGATCTACATGTAAACATGCTGGGTACCATAGGCAGTAGCTGAGAATATGCTCCATGGTCTGGGGCAATTCATCAAAAAAGTAATCAGCATTGATGACATATTCCCTTTTTTGAGATCTATCTCCTGTTTTCCTGACCTTAGGTATTGCTCTATTTAAAGTGGCCCATTCCATTCTGTTAAGGGAAGCTCCACTAGGTAGATGCTTGCTAATATCAGCTATCGCTTCATTAGTAGAATTACAATCACTCTTCTTTCATTTAATAAATCTGTAAGCAGCATGGTTTACATGGTCAGGACCCTCCACGGCCATGAAGCTTTCGAATGACAAGATCAATGAAGATAAATAGTGTCCTCGGCTAGTGGAGAAAACCAGAAAGAGGGTTTTTCATATGTAACCAGCAGAAATCCTAACAATAAAAACCTTAGCCGTTTAAGAGACTCATAGGGTAATCTTACAACAAATGATTTGGAAGAAAGTAGAATTGATGAATGCACATTTAACAACCGTATTCACCAGGGAAGAATCATCGACCCTTCTCAAACACACTATCAAATATAAGCGTCAAAATCATTAAACAGAATCACTTTTACAATGGATCAGGGACTCATTAAGTCAAAGACACCATGTCCAGATAATATTCACCCAATTGATTATACAGTAACACTAGAGGATAAGATGACTCCAGACTTTTCTCAAAATGTTCCAAAAGAAAGCCAATGCAATAAAAAGCCCCCAAAAGGATGGAAACTATGCAATGTTCCTCCATTCTACGAGAAGGAACCAAAAGAACCTGGCAAATACAAACCTGTGTGTCTAACTTCAGTTACTTGCGAATTTTTTTAATCAATTATAGTAGATTTAGTAGTACTGCATAAAGAGAAAAACTATCTTTTGATATACAATAAACATATGTTTAGACAAAAGAGGTTCTGTGGAAATTTTTCTAAAACATGTTTAGCATTCATAACAAAAGAAGGGAAATAAATATCATATACATAGACCTTTAAAGGCTTTTAGCAAAGTCCTTCATAAGAAATTAATGGTTAAAATTATGGATCAAAGATTGGCTGAAAAATAGAAAACATAGAGTTGTAATCAGTGGAGAAGCCTCATAGTGGCCAACTGTTGAGAGCTATTTCTGATTTACATTAACACCATAGATTGAGGATTGATTATTAGAATAGCCAAATTTACTGATGATACTAAACTGGGCATAAATTATGTGAACTCAGAAGACTTAGAAGCCCTAAAAGAGGATCTAATTAGGTTTATTATATGGCCCCGTGAAAGGAAAATACCTATTAACTTGTTTGAAAGCTAAAGATATGAAGATAGGTTATAGTACCAACAAATATATAACCCACTGCTGAGTATTTAAATCGAAAGAGTTAACCAGCAGGAAGATATCGGCATTGCTATCAACATAGACTCGTCGTTCACCAAACAGAGCATAAATGCTGGATAGAAAGCACAAAAACTAATAGATTTTATAAAGACACTGTACTTCACCTGTACACATTACTAGTAAGACCCCATCTAGAATAAGTCCAATTATGGGCTTCAAGTATTGAGAAGGATATGAATAGGATGGAAGTAGTATAACATGGGTTAAAAAAAATTAGTTTCAATACCAATGCCTTTTTCGTATCAATATTGGATGGAATATTTCAACACAATTGGTGTACAAACTTTAGAATTCAGGGGACAATTAATAGAAACATTTAAAATTCCTAAAAAAAAAAAAAACATAGATTACAACAATTTATGCCCAACCAATGAGATAATTTGCCTCATCATGCTACATTCTATTAAATAGTGTTGTAGACCACTTCATTTCAAGCTACTATGACGGGCCGAGAGAGGGTTGTGAACTCAAAGGCAGGATGCAATCAACTGAGTTGTTTATTAAGGAACACTCTCCTTTATATACAAAACCTCAAGGCAACAGGACATAACCTGTTCGAGAGACAGACAATGTTACAGAGCAAAACCGGAGACATGATCATTCAGGATCTTTTTAGTGCGAGGGAAGAGCGCAGATACAAGCATAATATATACAAAATAATTATGTACAATTGTGTGACACACAGTTGGTACATGGCTCCCCCCCTAAAAATGACATACTGTACATGTTAAATAGGGCGCCCTGATCTAGAGAGGCGAACTGTAGGCGGGTCATCTGGCAGAAGATAAGCAGGTTTTAGACGATCAACGAAGACCCAGTCTTCTTTGCCCCGCATGTTTAGTAGGAATGCTTTCGGACTGCGTCGGATCACAAGGAAAGGGCCCGTGTAAGGGGGCGTTAGTGGGGGCTTGCTAGTGTCGTTGCGCAGGAAGACGTGCGTTGCAGAGTGCAAGTCAGTTGGTATGTGATGCTTCGCTGGGGGCTTGTAAGTCTGGCGGCACGTAGTAAATTTTCCCACGACGTGACGTATGCGCTGGAGATCGTCGGAGGAGGTTGTAGAAGGAAAAAATTCGGCAGGGATGACCAACGGGTCGCCATACACCATTTCAGCTGCCGAGACGTTGAGGGCGTCTTTAGGAGTGGTCCTTAGTCCCAGGAGGACCCAGGGAAGCTGAGTAAACCAGTTGCAATCCTTGCAGCGGGACATCAAAGCTGCTTTGAGGGTGCGATGAAAACGTTCAACCATTCCATTGGCAGCAGGGTTGTAGGCCGTTGTCTGATGTAGGGTGATGCCCAGGAGATTCGCTAATGACGTCCACAATTGAGAGGTGAAAGTGGTTCCCCTGTCAGAAGTAATACGCTCAGGGATACCGAATCTTGAAATCAATCCAGAGAGTACGGCATATGTACATGAGGCGGACGTTGCAGTTTCCATGGGAATGGCTTCAGGCCAACGACTGGAGCGATCGATGACGGTAAACAGGTAACGATGTCCTTGTGATATGGGTAGGGGGCCTACAACGTCGACGTGAATGTGTGCGAAACGACGCTGAGGTTGAGGAAAGGTGCCCACTACTGAATCCGTGTGTCGATGTACTTTGGAAGTTTGGCAAGAAGTACAGGCGCGGACCCAATCCTTAGCATCCTTAGAAATGCCGTGCCAAATTAACTTTGCCTTCAGCAGCTGTTCAGAAGAACGGCACGAGGGATGTGAAAGGCCGTGAATGAAATCAAACACCTGTCGGCGCATGGGAGCAGGAATCCAAGGTCGCGGTCTACCAGTACTGACGTCACAGAGGAGGGTGGAGTTGGAGTCTTCGAGGGGCAAGTCTTCCCAACGGAGGGACGTGCAGGATGTCCTACAACCTGGATACTCTAGATCCTGTCGTTGGGCTTCAGCCAGGGCGTTGTAATCCAATCCCAGTTGAACGACAGCCAACGTGTTTCTTGACAGGGCATCGGCAACGGGACTAATTTTCCCAGGGACGTATTGAAGAGTGCAACTGTATTCAGCCACGGCGGAGAGATGTCCCCATTGACGGGCGGACCAGGCGTCAGACTGTCGAGTGAAGGCGTGCACCAGAGGCATGTGGTCTGTGCGAATGACGAAGGGCATACCTTCTAAGAAATGGCGAAAGTGACGGACAGCCAAGTGCACAGCCAGCAATTCTCGATCGAAGGTAGAATAACCCGATTCTGCCTTGGACAGTTTTCTGCTGAAGAAGGCCAATGGGCGGGGTGAGCCTTTGACCACCTACTCAAGTACTGCACCAATAGCGACGTCGCTGGCATCGGTGGAGAGAAGGAGAGGGGCGTGTGGGATAGGAAAAGTGAGAACCGCAGCAGTTGACAGGGCCTTCTTTGCATTGCAGAAGGCTGCTTCTTGAAGGGGACCCCACTTCAGGTCCTTTGGCTTGCCCTTGAGGGAGGCGTAGAGGGGAGCAAGAGTGGCGGCAATGGCTGGCAGAAAACGGTGATAATAGTTGATCATGCCCAAGAATTCCTGCAGAGCTTTGACGGTCGAGGGCGCGGGGAAGTTCTGAACGGCTGCTACCTTCTCAGGGAGGGGATGGACTCCTTCAGGAGTGATACGGTGCCCTAAGAACGACACTTCGTTGGCGCCAAAGGTACACTTGTCATACCGGACTACAAGGCCGTTTTGTTGCAGGCGGTCGAGCACGATGCGCAGGTGACGGAGGTGTTCCTCTTTTGAGGAGGAGAACACAAGTATGTCGTCCACATAACATACACAGAAAGGGAGGTCCCCTAAGATGCCATCCATGAGACGTTGAAACGTTGCCCCAGCATTACGAAGGCCAGAACAGGAGTAATTGAAGGTGTATGTACCAAACGGAGTGGTGATGGCGGTCTTGGGGATGTCTTCTGGGTTCATAGGCACCTGATAATACCCCTTCAGGAGGTCGAGCGTAGAGAAAACCTTCGCTTTGTGCAGGTAGAAGGTCACGTCGGCAATGTTTGGGAGGGGGTAGTGATCCGGTTCTGTTTGCATGTTCAGGCGCCTGTAATCCCCGCACGGACGGAGGGAGCCGTCTCTCTTCAGAACGATGTGTAAGGGTGACGACCATGGGCTGGAGGCCTTTTGGCAAAGGCCCATTTCCTCCATTTCGGCGAACGTTTGTTTGGAGGCTGCCAATCGTTCCGGTGCCAGACGTCTGAATTTTGCGAAGACTGGGGGTCCCCTCATCTTGATATGGTGATAAATACCGAGCTTGGCAGGAACCGTGGGTGTTTGGCGAAGTTCTGGACGGAAAACTTCCGGGTACGACATGAGGAGGTGGGCGTAGGCATCCGTGGGTGCGCTGATGTGCAGAGCGAGGTTAGAGGGGGCGGGTTGAAGAGGTGTCGACAAGTACGAGTCTGCGTTGACCAATCGTCGGTGGGCGACATCGACCAGAAGATGGAAATGAGAGAGGAAATCCGCACCGAGGATTGGCATTGTGACGTCAGCAACGAGAAACTTCCAATTGAATTTACCGTTTCCGAACAATAATGTGAGGTTCTCGTAACCGTAGGTGGGTATCGCAGATCCGTTGGCAGCTACCAAGGGGACGTCGGCAGATGTAGACAGACTACGTCGTGCCTTGAGGAGTTTCCTTGGCAAAAGAGAACGACAAGCACCCGTTTCTACCAAAAATCGCACGCCCGTTCCTGCATCCTGTAAAAAGAAAAGATTAGAAACAAGGGAGGCCACCGCCACAAGCGATGGCCTACTTACACGTTTTTTGGCCACTGACAATCCTTGGCACATTTCTTCGCGGTTGCCCCGAATCTGAAGTGGTAGTAGCAAAACTGCGGCGGATGGGAGGTAGTAAGTGGCTGTAGAAGTCGTTCGTTGGGGCGCGAGCGATTGGTGGGTGGTGGCCGGCTTTGTCGCCGCTTCGGCACGTCACGGGGTAGGCGTGTATGTCTTACGGCATTAATGTCAGCTTCGGTTGACGTTGAATAGGCATCCTCGTCGTCAGGGGTGGAGGCGTTGATGGAGGTCTTGAAGTTGCTGTCCATAAGGGCATCGACTTTGGTCATCAAGTCCTTTATGGGTAAACTATCGACATCGGGTATGGCAGCGCGTACAGGTTCGGGTAAACGGCGTATCCAAAGGGCACGAAGTAGGTTCACCTCACGAGGAGAGCCGTCTGCGGCAGGATGAAGGCGAGCGATACTGGTCATTTCCCTGAGGCCAAGCGAAGCCCTTTGGTCCCCCAACGGTTGTTGTGAGAGCTTAAAAAGCTTTGCTATACGGGCGGCTGGCGACAGCGAGTACTGCTGCAGAAGGTATGTTTTGAGGGCGTCATACGCTATTGGGGTGTCTCCTTGTTCACAAAGCCAGTCGGATATTTCTGGGAAGGTGTCCTCGGGTATCGCCGCGAGAACATAATCCGCTTTGGTGGTTGAGCGAGTCACGCCCCTGATACGAAACGTGACTTCTGCGCGCTGAAACCAAGCAAACGCCTCTCCGCTGGCAAACGATGAAAGTTTGAATGGAGCGGCCGCAGCACCAACTGCCGTAGAGTCCGTCATAGTACCAACAATGAAGGGGCGAGGGGTTGGGGGTGGAAGGCGGTGGGAGCGAGTCGACTTCCGGGGTCATCAATGTGACGGGCCGTGAGAGGGTTTTGAACTCAAAG
>NC_090734.1:40671406-40673906 GCF_036898095.1 Palaemon carinicauda
GAGGAAGTTCAAGTTTTTCATTACTCTGTTTACTGTCAAAAACATCAGCCAAAAGGGTTGCCTTTTCCTTTGGACAGTGAGTGACTGAGCCATCTGGTTTAAGTAAAGGAGGAACTGTTGCATCTACACCAAAGAGTGCAGATTTAAGGGTAGACCACCATTTATGTTCCTGAGTTGTACCAGAAAGTGTTTCTTTTATGGTTAAATTGTACTCCTTTTCAGTTGAGGCATAAACTCTCTGAGCAAAAGCTCGAAGCTGAGTATAGTTGTTCCAGGTCAAATCTGATCTGTTACCCTTCCAAAGTTGATAGGCCTCCTGCTTCTCCAAAAAAGCACGTCTACAATCATCATTGAACCACGGTTTGTCCTTCACGCGGTACCTTAGCACACGAGAAGGGATAAGCCTATCAATTATGTTGACTAGATTCTCATTCAAAGGGACAACAGGATCTACACTATTATATAATTGTGACCAATTCAAGCACAAAAGATCATGTAAAATCCCATTCCAGTCTGCTTGGGATTTCATATAAATTTTACAAGAATATGAAATATCAGGGACAGGCTGCTCAGTCTTCACCAATAATGAAATCAAGGCATGATCAGATGTCCCGACTGGAGAACCAACCTTACCCGTTATAACGCCAGGGGAGTCAGTGTATACGAGGTCCAAGCAATTACCAGACCTGTGAGTAGCTTCATTTATGATTTGCTCACAGCCTGATTCAGAGGCAAAGTCTAAAGCTCGTAAGGCATGGCGATCAGTAGGAGAGATAGAACTTAACCACTCCCTATGGTGAGCATTAAAATCACCAACAAAGACAAAAGAAGCCTTTCTATCATCTTCTTGTATCTTAGCCATAATGGTAAGAAGACAATCGAAGATAGAATCATCCATGTCTGGATTCCGGTAGATCGAACATAAATAAAAGTTGTTATGCCTGCCACAAACTTTTATTACCTGAATCTCATGACATCCACATTGATAGCAGGACTTATGAGATGCAGGGTACTCTGTCTTAATATACACCGCCATTCCCCTGGCCCTAGGGATGGCATCACGTTTCAACATTATTGGCTTCTTAAAACCAGTTATAAGGAGCTCAGATGAGTGCCTCATATTAGAAACCAAAGTTTCAGAGCACAAAAGAATATCATACTGTCTGGACGCAACTGTAAGGTCTTGGATATTTGCATGAAGACCACGAATATTGCAATACAGAAGACGACATTGACGAAATCTAGGACGTACTGGTCCCGGATTTCGCTCAATGTCTCCAGACAGCATAAGAAATAATAGAAATAAAAAAGAGACATCATACTTAAAAACTAGATTAACAAGAATTATAACAAAAACAGTACGTACAGAATTATAAACAAAGTGATTGATGATACCCATAGACTATAGTAAAAAGTCGGAAAAACTGGTCAACATGGAGGAGCCGATACACCATGCAAGGCTAAATACCCTCCAGGATAGCCACTTCAACTGAAGGGAGGACAGTAAGGATGGTTTTGAGAAGAAAAAGAATCAGAAAAAGGAAAAGACAACCTCTTGATAAACCACCAGGCATCCATGGCCCTTCTATTAAGCCTGCCCAACACACCATTTCAAAAAAACAAGAGGAAGAAAAAAAAATAAGATAGAATAGTGTGCCTGAGTGTACCCTCAAGCAAGAGAACTCCAACCCAAGACAGTGGAAGACCATGGTACAGAGGCTATGACACTACCCAAGACTAGAGAACAGTGGTTTAATATTGGAGTGTCCTTCTCCTAGAAGAGCTGCTTACCACAGCTAAAGAGTCTCTTTTACCCTTACCAAGAGGAAAGTACACTGAACAAATTGCAGTACAGTAATTAACCCCTTGGGTGAAGAAGTGTTAAGTATCTCATTGTTGTCAGGTGTATGAGGAAAGACGAGAATATGTAAAGAATAGGCCAAACTATTCTGTGTAAGTGTAGGCAAAGAAAAAATAAGCCGTGACCAGAGAGAGGGATCCAATGCATTACTGTCTGGCCAGTCAAAGGATCCAATACCTCTCTAGTAGTAGTATCTCAACGGGCGGCTGGTGCCCTGGCCAACCTACTACCTACAAAGTAATCAAACTAAAGTTCTTGAAGCTATAACATCCGATTAACAAAAAGTGGCAGTTTTCTAACGAGTGAACAGTCTTCATGGTAAAATAGCTAGTCGTCGGGTAACTGGATATGTTGTCGCCTATTACGGATTCTCTCCGATCGTTTTGGTGACGGTCTATTTTCCAAACGATTGATGTTGGTATCCCGTAACTGTGGCTCTTTGTTTTTTTATGGCATTATGGCCCTAGTCAATATTTTCAATACCACTAGCTTGTACACGAAGAAACAGTGGGTCAGCAGAAGTATTGGAAGTTAAACGAACGAATTTAGTCATTTTCAATGTCTATCCATGATAATATGTCATTCTTATTGTATCCTGCCTATGTCCATTTATTTTTTTTTTTACTTGTCAGAATATGC